>NC_084579.2:30745532-30776683 GCF_033978685.3 Nerophis lumbriciformis
ATATATACATACATAGCAGTCCACTTGTTTCTCTTTAGTAGTACTACTGTACTTTGGTAGTACTCCAGTCCACGTTGTTACATCGTTTACTTTCATGTCACTGTAGAAAAAGAAATACTGTAAAGAATGTCCGTCTTCTATTTTTATATGTTTGTTCTAACAGAACCAAAGTTGTCTAGTCTGTTGTCACCAAAATAAAATACGTTTCTAACTGTTTTTAATGAAAACACATTTTATAAAACGTCTTCATTTTATTCTTACACCAGCAAAAATAACTTTTTTTCTTTGCTTTCGTTGACAAATAACAAACAAGGTGGATTTTTGTTGTTGCTTTTTCTTTGCATTTTCACTGCAGGACAAGAACTCCCAAGATGAAGATTGAAGAAAAAACACATTTTAATGGTAATACTAGTAATAATAGTAGTAATACTATGCTAATGGGGAAAGTAAAAGCGTGGCTCGGGTGGTGGAGCAACTCGAGGGTTCCAGGTTCGATCCCCGCTTCTGCCATCTGAGTCACTGCCGATGTGTCCTTGGGCAAGGCACCTGCTTTCCCTTCACTTATTAACAGTAATCATAGTAATAAGTACTTAAAGGTAGAAAATGACTACTGTGTACAATAAAAACAATGTAATACTTATATATGCATGTTGAGAATACATGAATGAATGCTTAATTTCAAAGAATAAATAACAATAAATGTAATAAATAACAGAATGTGTGATCATTAAATATCTGAATGTAAATAAATGTTGATATTATGTAATAAAAAGAGAATGTTATAACTAAATGTATGTTTGATTTACATTTTGTACTTGAATGTTACGTAACAAATACGTGAATATACTGCAATTTAATAAAGAGTGTTAATTTTAGCAAGGTACTTGTGTTGATGTACTCCTACTTCCAAGCGACTTTGTCAAGTACTAGTAAAGGAAGAAATGATCAAGTACTTTTTCTGTGTTTTGGAGAAGTACACTTTTGGAGTGTTTACTTTTGTCCTGAGATGAAGATAAACGTCTGTCATTCTTCATGAAGACACATTATGAAAGTGAACATGACCAAAGTAGGCGTGTCCACAAAGAAAGAAGGAAGGGGGCGGAGCCTCTTTCATTTTGTGATGTTAAGTTCCTGTTCTACCTGCGATGAGATGACGACTTGTCCAGGGTGTATCCCGCCTTTCGCCCGAATGCAGCTGAGATAGGCTCCAGCACCCCCCGCCACCCCAAAAGGGACAAGCGGTAGGAAATGGATGGATGGATGGAAGTTCCTGTTATAAGCTGTTATACAGTATATGCATTGAGCCCTTATTTTGAAGGCCCTAAGAGCGGAAGTGGTGACACGTTGAGTGGAGCGGAGGTTTTTATATATGTCGCCTATACTGTATAAAAGTACAAAATAACAAACACGGAGGCTCCACTTTTACACGAGGACCAATTTATATCCTTCCTTTTAAAACCTCCGCTCCACTCAACGTGTCACCACTTCCGCTCTTAGGGCCTTCAAAATAAGAGCTCAAGGCATATACTGTATAACAGCTTAAATGGTAAATGGTACTTACAACAGGAACTTAACATTACAAAGAGGCAAGCCCATAAAAATAGGTTACATTATTTTGTACTTTTATACAGTATAGGCGACATACATAAACCCTCGGTTACATTTTTGTTGTTGTTGTTGTTGTGTGTGTGAGGCTCTGTTTATTTGGGGGGAAAGGTTTATGTTTTTAGTTTTAACTGCCTGTGTTGTTTTTGCACTTATCCTGTTGCTGTGTTGAAACAAGGACGTTTGCTTTTGTAGGAGGGGAGGTATGTAACTTATTTTTACGGGCTTGCCTCTTTGTGATGTTAAATTCCTGTTATAAGCTGTTATACAGTATATGCCTTGAGCTCTTATTTTGAAGGCCCTAAGAGCGGAAAAGGTGACACGTTGAGTGAAGCGGAGGTTTTTGAAAGAAAGGAAATAAAGTGGTCCTCGTGTAAAACTAGAGCCTCCGTGTTTGTTATTTTGTAGTTTCATACAGTATAGGCGACTTATATAAACCCTCGGTTACAATAACAAACACGGAGGCTCCAGTTTTACACGAGGACCACTTTATTTAAAACCTTTTTTTATATAAACCTTTATTTATAAATTTCAACATTAACAAACAGTTGAAAATAATAATCAAAGTAAATACAAAAACAGTACAAAGCAGCGCCAGGGGGTTGTAAATTCAAAGTAACTTAAATAGAATACTTTATTTAGAACCTTTCTCTGTTTGCATCACGCAAGTGACGTCAATGTTCGGCCCTCGAGAGCCATATACCACACCGTGATTGGTAGATTCCTTCAGCTCCGCACACAACGCTGTCAAGCGCCATTCATGTAAAACTCGCACTAACATTACACTTTCCTATTAAGGTGAGGGCCGCAAAATAACGTCTCGGTCTAATATATGTATATATATATATATATATATATATATATATATATATATATATATATATATATATATATATATATATATATATATATATATATGTGTGTGTGTCAGAAGTGCTACTGACACTTTGGTTATATTTGCTTTTACTGTGTTTGAAATCACTTCCTGTCCTGGTGCTCTTGTTTTGTTACTGTTTCCTGTTTGCTCTCTGTCTTTTACGGCACTTTTACTATCTGCTCCGTGTCTACAGCTGTGAGCACACCTGTTGCTCGTTTAATTAGTTCTATTTAGTTCCACCCGAGTTCCTCCTTCGGCGCTTCATCATTATTCTTTTGTGCCGGATGTGGATCGGACGGGTTTTGTTCACAGTGAGTTATACTTTGCTCTTTTTCACTTGCTTTCTACTGTTTGTGTTGATGCTTTCTATCATGTGCTTTCTATTGATGATTGATTGAAAATACGGTTTTTTTATTCACAGTGACTAATACTTTGGTCTTTTTCGCTTGCTTTCTACTGTATGTGTTGATGCTTTCTATCGTGTGCTTTCTATTGATTGATTGATTGAAACTGTTATTAGTAGATTGTACAGTTAAGTACATATTCCGTACAATTGACCACTAAATGGTAACACCCGGATAAGTTTTTCAACTTGTTTAAGTCGGGGTCCACGTAATCAATTCATGGCACAAATATATATGTACTATCATCATAATACAGTCATCGCACAAGTTAATCAGACATTGAATGATTTACAATCCGGGGGTGGGATGAGGAGAACATAGTGAGTTCAGATAGCATAAGAACAACAATTATATACATTAGAAATCCGTTTGATTAACATTTGGTTATTTAGGATCCGTGGAGGTGTAAGGGGGAGGGTGTTAGTCAAGGGTTGCTTCTATCTTGTGCTTAGCTGCTTTAATTAGGCTGACCATATTGTGAAATCCCAAAAAGAGGACACGTATATGCGTGCCAAGGCCGGGACTAGGTGAACATTTGCCAATACTCGAACTTGCTTTATAAATATTTATTTAAATACAGCAGTTTTCTCCTCTGACAGCAGTGTTTGCGCTAGGAATTTTCAAAATGGGGTCCCACAGTAAATTTTTGGGGTCCGACTTTTTTGTAAGCCTTTTAAAAAAAACAAACAAAAAAAAACTTATGAATTATGGTATATCTCTTCTATATTGTGTTTTGGATAAAGGTTGTCATAAACGTTACTTCATTAAGAAAAAAAGAAAACAAATGTGTATGCATATGTGAATGTATTCAGTTATAAACATTCATTCACTTCTTTCCTTCATGGATCTAAACTTTACCGCTGCTGCTAGTTTTTTCTATGTTTTTATTTAATATGTTGTAGGTGTCATGTCCGCTTTTTGTGCCGGCCCAGTCACGTTATAACATCTACGGCTTTTGGAGCTCAGTGCACCAACTGCACACACAAGAAGGAGACTATTATATATGTCTCTATTATCCATAGGTTTATCTATAACCCATAAAGTAGGAAGGCACGGAGATATTTCTCAGCGTGTGTTTATTCCAGCCGGCACGTTAACACACTGACACAACATCCAGATTCCCATCATGCATTGCTTCAAAAGTACGGCAAGTAGTGATGTCCAAACAAAGACTGACAGAATAGAATGAGGATGGACAATTCAACCCTGAACTCACTCCTTTCCCGCAAATTAATTTTCACCTATGCTCCTTCAAAGGCTGTGCTACTGGCTGCAAAGCATTGCACTTTCAAATACAACAATGAGTAGAGTGTGTGTGTATATGTATGTATATATAAGAAATACTTGAATTTGCACTGAAATTCAAGTATTTATTTTATTATATATAAGAAATACTTGAATTTGCACTGAAATTCAAGTATTTATTTTATTTATATATATATACACAAAATATATACTTGAATTTCAATGCAAATTCAAGTGTTCCTTATACATATAATAATAATAATAATAATAATAATAATAATATTTTTAATATAATATACATATATACATACACAACACTCCTACTCATTGTTGTATTTGAAAGTGCAATGCTTTGCAGCCAGTAGCACAGCTTTTGAAGTAGCATAGGTGAAATTTAATTTGCAGGAAAGGAGTGAGTTCAGGGTTGAATTGTCCATCCTCGTTCTATTCTGTCAGTCTTTGTTTGGACATCACTACTTGCCGTACTTTTGAAGCAATGCATGATGGGAATCTGGATGTTGTGTCAGTGTGTTAACGTGCCGGCTGGAATAAACACACGCTGAGAAATAGCTCCGTGCCTGCCTACTTTATGGGTTATAGATAAACCTATGGATAACAGAGACATATATAATAGTCTCCTTCTTGTGTGTGCAGTTGGTGCACTGAGCTCCAAAAGCCGTAGATGTTATAACGTGACGAGGCCGGCACGAAAAGCGGACGTGACGACAGGCTGTCCTCACTCAGGGCCGGATGGAAATTTGTGAGAATGGTTGTTCCGGGAGAAGCACTGAAATTCAAGTATTTCTTATGTGTATATGTGTATGTAGATGTACACATAAAAAATACTTGAATTTCAGTGCTTCTCCCGGAACAACCATTCTCCCGAATTTCTCTCGATTTCCAGCCGGGCTTGAGTGAGGACAGCCTGTCATGTCCGCTTTTTGTGCCGGCTCAGTCACGTTATAACATCTACGGCTTTTGGAGCTCAGTGCACCAACTGCACACACGAGAAGGAGACTATTATATATGTCTCTGTCATCCATAGGTTTATCTATAACCCATAAAGTAGGAAGGCACAGAGCTATTTCTCAGCGTGTGTTTATTCCAGCCGGCACGTTAACACACTGACACAACATCCAGATTCCCATCATGCATTGCTTCAAAAGTACGGCAAGTAGTGATGTCCAAACAAAGACTGACCGAATAGAATGAGGATGGACAATTCAACCCTGAACTCACTCCTTTCCCGCAAATTAAATTTCACCTATGCTACTTCAAAGGCTGTGCTACTGGCTGCAAAGCATTGCACTTTCAAATACAACAATGAGTAGTGTTTGTGTGTGTGTGTATATATATATATATGTATGTGTATATATAAGAAATACTTGAATTTGCACTGAAATTCAAGTATTTATTTTATTATATATAAGAAATACTTGAATTTGCACTGAAATTCAAGTATTTATTTTATTTATATATATACACAAAAGATATACTTGAATTTCAATGCAAATTCAAGTATTCCTTATACATATAATAATTAATATAATTTACATATATATACATACACAACACTCCTCTACTCATTGTTGTATTTTAAAGTGCAATGCTTTGCAGCCAGTAGCATAGGTGAAATTTAATTTGCGGGAAAGGAGTGAGTTTAGGGTTGAATTGTCCATCCTCGTTCTATTGTCAGTCTTTGTTTGGACATCACTACTTGCCGTACTTTTGAAGCAATGCATGATGGGAATCTGGATGTTGTGTCAGTGTATTAACGTGCCGGCTGGAATAAACACATGCTGAGAAATATCTCCGTGCCTGCCTACTTTATGGGTTATAGATAAACCTATGGATAATAGAGACATATATAATAGTCTCCTTCTTGTGTGTGCAGTTGGTGCACTGAGCTCCAAAAGCCGTAGATGTTATAATGTGACGAGGCCTGCACAAAAAGCGGACGTGACGACAGGCTGTCCTCACTCAGGGCCGGATGGAAATTCGGGAGAATGGTTGTTCCGGGAGAAGCACTGAAATTAAAGTGTTTCTTATGTGTGTATGTAATAATAACTGGGATTTATATAGCGCTTTTCTAAGTACCCAAAGTCGCTTTACATGTAGAACCCATCATTCGTTCACACCTGGTGGTGGTAAGCTACTTTCATAGCCACAGCTGCCCTGGGGTAGACTGACGGAAGCGTGGCTGCAATTTGCGCCAACGGCCCCTCCGACCACCACCTGTCATTCAATTCACCGGTGTGAGTGGCACCGGGGGCAAAGGGTGAAGTGTCCCGCCCAAGGACACAACGGCAGCGATTTTTGGATGGTAAGAGGCGGGGAGCGAACCTGCAACCCTCAGGTTTCTGGCACGGTTGCTCTACCCACTACGCCATGCCGCCCCTCGTGTGTAGATGTACACATAAGAAATACTTGAATTTCAGTGCAAATTCAGGTATTTCTATGTATACATTTCATATATATATATATATATATATATATATAGATAGATAGAAATTCTTGAATATCAGTGCAAATTCAGGTATTTCGATATATATATTTGTTATATATAGAAATTCTTGAATATCAGTGCAGATTCAAGTATTTCTATATACATACATTTTGTGTGTGTGTGTGGGAAAAAAAATCACAAGACTACTTCATCTCTACAGGCCTGTTTCATGAGGGGTTCCCTCAATCATCAGGAGATTTTAATGGGAGCATTCACATACCATGGTTTATATAGGGCACAGAGTGGGTGGGTACAGGCTGGCGTAGGGGCGTGGTGATTGGCTCATGTGTTACCTAGGAGGTGTTTCCGTCTGTGGCGGCATGCTGTTACAATTTCGCTGCGCTTGTTGAGGGATGACAGGTCTGGACGGTATATAATAAACAGTTTCTCTTTCAAGCATAGGTTGCATCTTTTATTACCACTATTGTAAGGTGTGCTGGATGCAAGAATTTGCCATGTTATTAAATATTCAACATTATTGTCTTTGAGGTCCCAAATGTGTTTGCTGAGTTCTGTGGTATTCCGCAGGTTTTAGTTCCTGAAAGAAGCCTTGTGATTGTTCCATCTGGTTTTAAACTCTCCCTCGGTTAATCCTACATATGTGTCTGATTTAATGTCCTTGCGTGTTACCTTAGATTGGTAAACAACTGATGTTTGTAAGCACCCCCCGTTGAGAGGGCAATCAGGTTTCTTGCGGCAGTTGCAGCCTTTGTTGGTTTTGGGGTCGCTCTGTCCGGGGGCCGACGGCTCATTTGCAATTGTTTTGTTGTGGTTTGAGATAATTTGTCGTATATTGTTCATACAGCTGTAGCTCAATTTAATGTTGTTCTTGTTGAATACTTTTCTTAGGGTGTTGCCTTTGGGGAAGTGTTTGTCAATCAGATTGAGGAATTTGTGGCCAATTTTAGTTGAAACGTTTTTGCTGTATGGGGGGTTGTACCAGATGATGTTTCGTTTTCTGTTCTTTTTTGGTTGGTTTCCTGGCGTGGGTTCATAGGTGAGGGTGAAATTGTATCCACTTTCATCAAGGGCTTTTTGGTACGGGGGGTTGCTTGGTCAAATTCAGCTTTGCTAGATGACAGCATCGATAGCCTTTTATTAATTCCGGTAGGTATTCTTTTCGTGGTGGTGGGTGGGTGGTTGCTGTCATGGTGCACATATTGAAGTGTTGTGTTGGATTTCGTGAATGGTTGGTAGCTGTTATTTCTCAGGTTGAAAGTGACGTCGAGGAAGTTGACGGTTTGCTTGTTGGCTTCAATCGTGATCCGTAGGCCGTTCTCTTTGAAAATTTGGCATATGCGCTTCTTGGTATTCTCGCTGCTCCTTAGCGAGGCGCGACACACTGCCAGTCCGTCATCACGGTAAATACCAAGGTTCAGGTTGAGGCTAGCGAGCTGGGAGAGGAGGAAACTCCCAACGAGTTCACATGTTTCTGCTCCGTCAAAACTTCCCATAGTGACGTCAAATGTTGAATTGTTCTTTTTTTGCCATGGTGTACTGTTGTGGATGAGTATGGAGTTTTTTGCGTGGATGATGTTTCTTTCGTTGCCTGTGATTGAGGCGAAGTCTAGTGCTTGAGTCAGTAGGTCTTGCGTGATGGAAGGGTAAAATTCCTCGATATCGAAGGAGATAAAGTTGTGCTGTTTGTCTTGGATGTTGTTGAACCATTTGATTACTGCTGCTGTATTTCTCCATTGGTTGAGTGGTGTTTTGTCCTTGATTTTTGTGTTGACTCTGTCCAGGATTATTTTGCTGATTTTTCCTATTTCAGATTTAGTTGGGTTTATTAGTCGGCATGTTGGGTTATTTGCGAAGTTGGGTTTGTGGTCCTTCAATGTGATGAAGGCTTCCTTGTTGGCTGTGGCGTCCACCCTGTCCTCAATGTCCAGTTCAGCCGCGATCCTTTTATTTTCCAGGTGGATGTTCTGTAAAGTGTTGGGTTGTGCTTTTTTGTATGATTTGGTGATGCTTCTGTCCAGTAAGGTGTTATGTTCTGGTATGTCCATTCTGTAGAAGTTTGTGGTTTTATCGGCAGCTATGATGAGGTTGTTTACTTTCTTGATGCGCTCCTTGTCATTTTTCAGCTTGGTGAGGAGTGGGTTGCGGACTGGCTTGAATTTGACTGATTGTATCATTTTGAGCATGTCGTTCTCAAAATCCTTTAGTTCCTCAACTGTGGGTGGGTTCTTGGTAGATTTGAATCCGTAAGTTTTCTTTTGCGTTCCTTTTGTTTCAGGGTGCAGGAAAAAATGTGCTTTCCACCGCATCCTTCTTAGGAAGTGTTCAGTCTTTTCTATGAGCCTTAGCGTGCGTGCGTGTGTGTGTGTGTGTATTCTTGAATATCAGTGCAAATTCAGGTATTTCTATATATATATATATATATTCATTCTTGAATATCAGTGCAAATTCAGGTATTTCTATATATATATATATATATATATATTCATTCTTGAATATCAGTGCAAATTCAGGTATTTCTATCTATATATATATATATATATATATTCATTCTTGAATATCAGTGCAAATTCAGGTATTTCTATACATATATATTCATTCTTGAATATCAGTGCAAATTCAGGTATTTCTATATATATATCATATATATATATTCATTCTTGAATTTCAGTGCAAATTCAGGTATTTCTATATATATCATACATATATATTCTTGAATTTCAGTGCAAATTCAGATATTTCTATATATATCATATATATGTATATATATTCATTCTTGAATTTCAGTGCAAATTCAGATATTTCTATATATATCATATATATATATATATATATATATTCATGAATTTCAGTGCAAATTCAGATATTTCTATATGTATCATATATATGTATTCATTCTTGAATTTCAGTGCAAATTCAGATATTTCTATATATATCATACATATATATATATTCATTCTTGAATTTCAGTGCAAATTCAGATAGTTCTATATATATCATATATATATATTCATTCTTGAATTTCAGTGCAAATTCAGATATTTCTATATATATCATATATTTATATTCATTCTTGAATTTCAGTGCAAATTCAGATATATATATATATATATATATATATATATATATTCATTCTTGAATTTCAGTGCAAATTCAGATATTTCTATATATATATTCATTCTTGAATTTCAGTGCAAATTCAGGTATTTCTATATATACATTTGTTATATATATATTCATTCTTGAATTTCAGTGCAAATTCAGGTATTTCTATATATACATTTGTTATATATATATTCATTCTTGAATTTCAGTGCAAATTCAGGTATTTCTATATATACATTTGTTATATATATATTCATTCTTGAATTTCAGTGCAAATTCAGGTATTTCTATATATACATTTGTTATATATATATATATTCATTCTTGAATTTCAGTGCAAATTTAGGTATTTCTATATATATATACATTTGTTATATATATATTCATTCTTGAATTTCAGTGCAAATTCAGGTATTTCTATATATACATTTGTTATATATATTCATTCTTGAATTTCAGTGCAAATTCAAGTATTTCTATATATACATTTGTTATATATATATATAGAAATTCTTAAATTTCAGTGCAAATTCAAGTATTTCTATATATACATTTCTTTTATGTGTGTGTCTTGTATATCTAGAAATTCTTGAATTACAGTGCAAATTCAAGAGTGTGTGTATATATGTATGTATTTGTGTATTGATAGAGAAATACTTGAATTTGCACTAAATTAAAAAATGTTTGTGTATATAGAAATACTTGAATTTGCACTGAAATTCAAGTATTGTTTGTTTGGCCGGCTGGGAGGCCTTTGTATGTTTGTTTGTTTGGAAGGCTGGGAAGCCTTTGTTTGTTTGGCCGGCTGGGAAGCCTTTGTTTGTTTGGCCGGCTGGTAGGCTTTGGTTTGTTAGTTTGGCCGACTGGGAGGCTTTGGTTTGTTTGTTTGGCAGACTGGGAGGCTTTGGTTTGTTTGTTTGGCCGACTGGGAGGCCTTGGTTTGTTTGTTTGGCCGACTGGGAGGCCTTGGTTTGTTTGTTTGGCCGACTGGGAGGCCTTGGTTTGTTTGTTTGGCCGACTGGGAGGCCTTGGTTTGTTTAGCCGACTGGGAGGCCTTGGTTTGTTTGGCCGACTGGGAGGCCTTGGTTTGTTTGGCCGACTGGGAGGCTTTGGTTTGTTTGGCCGACTGGGAGGCTTTGGTTTGTTTGGCCGACTGGGAGGCCTTGGTTTGTTTGTTTGGCCGTCTGTTTTGGCCTTTTTTGTGTTTGTTTAGCCGACTGGGAGGCCTTGGTTTGTTTGTTTAGCCGACTGGGAGGCCTTGGTTTGTTTGGCCGACTGGGAGGCTTTGGTTTGTTTGGCCGACTGGGAGGCCTTGGTTTGTTTGTTTGGCCGACTGGGAGGCCTTGGTTTGTTTGTTTGGCCGACTGGGAGGCCTTGGTTTGTTTGTTTGGCCGACTGGGAGGCCTTGGTTTGTTTGTTTGGCCGACTGGGAGGCCTTGGTTTGTTTGTTTGGCCGACTGGGAGGCCTTGGTTTGTTTGTTTGGCCGACTGGGAGGCCTTGATTTGTTTGTTTTGGCCGACTGGGAGGCCTTGGTTTGTTTGTTTGGCCGACTGGGAGGTCTTGGTTTGTTTGTTTGGCTGGCCGTCTGTTTTGGCCTTTTTTGTGTTTGGCCGACTGGGACTTTTCTTTGGCTGGCTGGGAGACTTTTCTTTGGCTGGCTGGGAGGCCTTTTTTGTGTTTGGCCTTTTTTGTGTTTGGCCGGCTGTCTGTTTTGGCCTTTTTTGTGTTTGGCCGGCCGTCTGTTTTGGCCTTTTTTGTGTTTGGCCGACTGGGAGACTTTTCTTTGGCTGGCTGGGAGACTTTTCTTTGGCTGGCTGGGAGGCCTTTGTTTGTTTGACCGGCTGGGAGGCCTTTGTGTGTTTGGCCGGCTGGGAAGCCTTTGTTTGTTTGGCCGGCTGGGAAGCCTTGGTTTGTTTGTTTGGCGGGCTGGGAAGCCTTGGTTTGTTTGTTTGGCGGGCTGGGAAGCCTTGGTTTGTTTGTTTGGCCGGCTGGGAAGCCTTGGTTTGTTTGTTTGGCCGGCTGGGAAGCCTTGGTTTGTTTGTTTGGCCGGCTGGGAAGCCTTGGTTTGTTTGTTTGGCCGGCTGGGAGGCTTTGGTTTGTTTGTTTGGCCGACTGGGAGGCTTTGGTTTGTTTGTTTGGCCGACTGAGAGGCCTTGGTTTGTTTGGCCGACTGGGAGGCCTTGGTTTGTTTGGCCGACTGGGAGGCCTTGGTTTGTTTGGCCGACTGGGAGGCCTTGGTTTGTTTGGCCGACTGGGAGGCCTTGGTTTGTTTGGCCGACTGGGAGGCCTTGGTTTGTTTGGCCGACTGGGAGGCCTTGGTTTGTTTGGCCGACTGGGTGGCCTTGGTTTGTTTGGCCGACTGGGAGGCCTTGGTTTGTTTGTTTGGCCGACTGGGAGGCCTTGGTTTGTTTGTTTGGCCGACTTTGAGGCCTTGGTTTGTTTGTTTGGCCGTCTGTTTTGGCCTTTTTTGTGTTTGGCCTTTTTTGTGTTTGGCCGGCTGGGAGACTTTTCTTTGGCCGGCTGGGAGGCCTTTGTTTGTTTGACCGGCTGGGAGGCCTTTGTTTGTTGGACAGGCTGCGAGGCCTTTTAGTTTTTGTTTGGCCGTCTGTTTTGGCCTTTTTTGTGTTTGTTTGGCCGTCTGGGAGGCCTTTTGTGTGTTTGTTTGGCCGTCTGTTTTGGCCTTTTGTGTGTTTGTTTGGCCGGCTGGGAGGCCTTTTGTGTGTTTGTTTGGCCGGCTGGGAGGCCTTGGTTTGTTTGTTTGGCCGACTGGGAGGCCTTGGTTTGTTTGTTTGGCCGACTGGGAGGCCTTGGTTTGTTTGTTTGGCCGACTGGGAGGCCTTGGTTTGTTTGTTTGGCCGACTGGGAGGCCTTGGTTTGTTTGTTTGGCCGACTGGGAGGCCTTGGTTTGTTTGTTTGGCCGACTGGGAGGCCTTGGTTTGTTTGTTTGGCCGTCTGTTTTGGCCTTTTTTGTGTTTAGCCGACTGGGAGGCCTTGGTTTGTTTGTTTAGCCGACTGGGAGGCCTTGGTTTGTTTGGCCGACTGGGAGGCTTTGGTTTGTTTGGCCGACTGGGAGGCTTTGGTTTGTTTGGCCGACTGGGAGGCCTTGGTTTGTTTGTTTGGCCGACTGGGAGGCCTTGGTTTGTTTGTTTGGCCGTCTGTTTTGGCCTTTTTTGTGTTTGTTTAGCCGACTGGGAGGCCTTGGTTTGTTTGTTTAGCCGACTGGGAGGCCTTGGTTTGTTTGGCCGACTGGGAGGCTTTGGTTTGTTTGGCCGACTGGGAGGCTTTGGTTTGTTAGTTTGGCCGACTGGGAGGCTTTGGTTTGTTTGTTTGGCCGACTGGGAGGCTTTGGTTTGTTTGTTTGGCCGACTGGGAGGCTTTGGTTTGTTTGTTTGGCCGACTGGGAGGCTTTGGTTTGTTTGTTTGGCCGACTGGGAGGCTTTGGTTTGTTTGGCCGACTGGGAGGCCTTGGTTTGTTTGGCCGATTGGGAGACCTTGGTTTGTTTGTTTGGCAGACTGGGAGGCTTTGGTTTGTTTGTTTGGCCGACTGGGAGGCCTTGGTTTGTTTGGCCGACTGGGAGGCCTTGGTTTGTTTGGCCGATTGGGAGACCTTGGTTTGTTTGTTTGGCAGACTGGGAGGCTTTGGTTTGTTTGTTTGGCCGACTGGGAGGCCTTGGTTTGTTTGTTTGGCCGACTGGGAGGCCTTGGTTTGTTTGTTTGGCCGACTGGGAGGCCTTGGTTTGTTTGTTTGGCCGACTGGGAGGCCTTGGTTTGTTTGTTTGGCCGTCTGTTTTGGCCTTTTTTGTGTTTGTTTAGCCGACTGGGAGGCCTTGGTTTGTTTGTTTAGCCGACTGGGAGGCCTTGGTTTGTTTGGCCGACTGGGAGGCCTTGGTTTGTTTGGCCGACTGGGAGGCCTTGGTTTGTTTGGCCGACTGGGAGGCTTTGGTTTGTTTGGCCGACTGGGAGGCTTTGGTTTGTTTGGCCGACTGGGAGGCCTTGGTTTGTTTGTTTCGCTGACTGGGAGGCCTTGGTTTGTTTGTTTGGCCGTCTGTTTTGGCCTTTTTTGTGTTTGTTTAGCCGACTGGGAGGCCTTGGTTTGTTTGTTTAGCCGACTGGGAGGCCTTGGTTTGTTTGGCCGACTGGGAGGCTTTGGTTTGTTTGGCCGACTGGGAGGCTTTGGTTTGTTTGGCCGACTGGGAGGCCTTGGTTTGTTTGTTTGGCCGACTGGGAGGCCTTGGTTTGTTTGTTTGGCCGACTGGGAGGCCTTGGTTTGTTTGTTTGGCCGACTGGGAGGCCTTGGTTTGTTTGTTTGGCCGACTGGGAGGCCTTGGTTTGTTTGTTTGGCCGACTGGGAGGCCTTGGTTTGTTTGTTTGGCCGACTGGGAGGCCTTGGTTTGTTTGTTTGGCCGACTGGGAGGCCTTGGTTTGTTTGTTTTGGCCGACTGGGAGGCCTTGGTTTGTTTGTTTGGCCGACTGGGAGGCCTTGGTTTGTTTGTTTGGCCGACTGGGAGGCTTTGGTTTGTTTGGCCGACTGGGAGGCCTTGGTTTGTTTGTTTGGCCGACTGGGAGGCCTTGGTTTGTTTGTTTGGCCGACTGGGAGGCCTTGGTTTGTTTGTTTGGCCGACTGGGAGGCCTTGGTTTGTTTGTTTGGCCGACTGGGAGGCCTTGGTTTGTTTGTTTGGCCGACTGGGAGGCCTTGGTTTGTTTGTTTGGCTGGCCGTCTGTTTTGGCCTTTTTTGTGTTTGGCCGACTGGGAGACTTTTCTTTGGCTGGCTGGGAGACTTTTCTTTGGCTTGCTGGGAGGCCTTTTTTGTGTTTGGCCTTTTTTGTGTTTGGCCGGCCGTCTGTTTTGGCCTTTTTTGTGTTTGGCCGACTGGGAGACTTTTCTTTGGCTGGCTGGGAGACTTTTCTTTGGCTGGCTGGGAGGCCTTTGTTTGTTTGACCGGCTGGGAAGCCTTTGTGTGTTTGGCCGGCTGGGAAGCCTTTGTTTGTTTGGCCGGCTGGGAAGCCTTTGTTTGTTTGGCCGGCTGGGAAGCCTTGGTTTGTTTGTTTGGCGGGCTGGGAAGCCTTGGTTTGTTTGTTTGGCGGGCTGGGAAGCCTTGGTTTGTTTGTTTGGCCGGCTGGGAAGCCTTGGTTTGTTTGTTTGGCCGGCTGGGAAGCCTTGGTTTGTTTGTTTGGCCGGCTGGGAAGCCTTGGTTTGTTTGTTTGGCCGGCTGGGAGGCTTTGGTTTGTTTGTTTGGCTGACTGAGAGGCATTGGTTTGTTTGGCCGACTGGGAGGCCTTGGTTTGTTTGGCCGACTGGGAGGCCTTGGTTTGTTTGGCCGACTGGGAGGCCTTGGTTTGTTTGGCCGACTGGGAGGCCTTGGTTTGTTTGGCCGACTGGGAGGCCTTGGTTTGTTTGGCCGACTGGGTGGCCTTGGTTTGTTTGGCCGACTGGGAGGCCTTGGTTTGTTTGTTTGGCCGACTGGGAGGCCTTGGTTTGTTTGTTTGGCCGACTTTGAGGCCTTGGTTTGTTTGTTTGGCCGTCTGTTTTGGCCTTTTTTGTGTTTGGCCTTTTTTGTGTTTGGCCGGCTGGGAGACTTTTCTTTGGCTGGCTGGGAGGCCTTTGTTTGTTTGACCGGCTGGGAGGCCTTTGTTTGTTTGACCGGCTGGGAGGCCTTTGTTTGTTGGACAGGCTGCGAGGCCTTTTAGTTTTTGTTTGGCCGTCTGTTTTGGCCTTTTTTGTGTTTGTTTGGCCGTCTGGGAGGCCTTTTGTGTGTTTGTTTGGCCATCTGTTTTGGCCTTTTGTGTGTTTGTTTGGCCGGCTGGGAGGCCTTTTGTGTGTTTGTTTGGCCGGCTGGGAGGCCTTGGTTTGTTTGTTTGGCCGACTGGGAGGCCTTGGTTTGTTTGTTTGGCCGACTGGGAGGCCTTGGTTTGTTTGTTTGGCCGACTGGGAGGCCTTGGTTTGTTTGTTTGGCCGACTGGGAGGCCTTGGTTTGTTTGTTTGGCCGACTGGGAGGCCTTGGTTTGTTTGTTTGGCCGACTGGGAGGCCTTGGTTTGTTTGTTTGGCCGACTGGGAGGCCTTGGTTTGTTTGTTTGGCCGACTGGGAGGCCTTGGTTTGTTTGTTTGGCCGACTGGGAGGCCTTGGTTTGTTTGTTTGGCCGACTGGGAGGCCTTTTTTGTGTTTGGCCGGCCGTCTGTTTTGGCCTTTTTTGTGTTTGGCCGGCCGTCTGTTTTGGCCTTTTTTGTGTTTGACCGGCCGTCTGTTTTGGCCTTTTTTGTGTTTGGCCGACTGGGAAGCCTTTGTTTGTTTGGCCGGCTGGGAAGCCTTTGTTTGTTTGGCCGGCTGGGAAGCCTTGGTTTGTTTGTTTGGCGGGCTGGGAAGCCTTGGTTTGTTTGGCCGGCTGGGAGGCTTTGGTTTGTTTGGCCGACTGGGAGGCTTTGGTTTGTTTGTTTGTTTGGCCGACTGGGAGGCTTTGGTTTGTTTGTTTGGCCGACTGGGAGGCTTTGGTTTGTTTGTTTGGCCGACTGGGAGGCTTTGGTTTGTTTGTTTGGCCGACTGGGAGGCCTTGGTTTGTTTGTTTGGCCGACTGGGAGGCCTTGGTTTGTTTGTTTGGCCGACTGGGAGGCCTTGGTTTGTTTGTTTGGCCGACTGGGAGGCCTTGGTTTGTTTGTTTGGCCGACTGGGAGGCCTTGGTTTGTTTGTTTGGCCGACTGGGAGGCCTTGGTTTGTTTGTTTGGCCGACTGGGAGGCCTTGGTTTGTTTGTTTGGCCGACTGGGAGGCCTTGGTTTGTTTGTTTGGCCGACTGGGAGGCCTTGGTTTGTTTGTTTGGCCGACTGGGAGGCCTTGGTTTGTTTGTTTGGCCGACTGGGAGGCCTTGGTTTGTTTGTTTGGCCGACTGGGAGGCCTTGGTTTGTTTGTTTGGCCGACTGGGAGGCCTTGGTTTGTTTGTGTGGCCGACTGGGAGGCCTTGGTTTGTTTGTTTGGCCGACTGGGAGGCCTTTTTTGTGTTTGTTTGGCCGACTGGGAGGCCTTTTTTGTGTTTGTTTGGCCGTCTGTTTTGGCCTTTTTTGTGTTTGGCCTTTTTTGTGTTTGGCCGACTGGGAGACTTTTCTTTGGCTGGCTGGGAGACTTTTCTTTGGCTGGCTGGGAGGCCTTTGTTTGTTTGACCGGCTGGGAGGCCTTTGTTGGACAGGCTGCGAGGCCTTTGTTTAGATTTTGTTTGGCCGTCTGTTTTGGCCTTTTTTGTGTTTGTTTGGCCATCTGGGAGGCCTTTTGTGTTTGTTTGGCCGTCTGTTTTGGCCTTTTGTGTGTTTGTTTGGCCGTCTGTTTTGGCCTTTTGTGTGTTTGTTTGGCCGACTGGGAGGCCTTGGTTTGTTTGGCCGACTGGGAGGCCTTGGTTTGTTTGTTTGGCCGACTGGGAGGCCTTGGTTTGTTTGTTTGGCCGACTGGGAGGCCTTGGTTTGTTTGTTTGGCCGACTGGGAGGCCTTGGTTTGTTTGTTTGGCCGACTGGGAGGCCTTGGTTTGTTTGTTTGGCCGACTGGGAGGCCTTGGTTTGTTTGTTTGGCCGACTGGGAGGCCTTGGTTTGTTTGGCCGACTGGGAGGCCTTGGTTTGTTTGTTTGGCCGACTGGGAGGCCTTGGTTTGTTTGTTTGGCCGACTGGGAGGCCTTGGTACGTTTGTTTGGCCGACTGGGAGGCCTTGGTTTGTTTGTTTGGCCGACTGGGAGGCCTTGGTTTGTTTGTTTGGCCGACTGGGAGGCCTTTTTTGTGTTTGGCCGGCCGTCTGTTTTGGCCTTTTTTGTGTTTGGCCGGCCGTCTGTTTTGGCCTTTTTTGTGTTTGGCCGGCCGTCTGTTTTGGCCTTTTTTGTGTTTGGCCGACTGGGAGACTTTTCTTTGGCTGGCTGGGAGACTTTTCTTTGGCTGGCTGGGAGGCCTTTGTTTGTTTGACCGGCTGGGAGGCCTTTTTTGTGTTTGTTTGGCCGTCTGTTTTGGCCTTTTTTGTGTTTGGCCGGCTGTCTGTTTTGGCCTTTTTTGTGTTTGGCCGGCCGTCTGTTTTGGCCTTTTTTGTGTTTGGCCGACTGGGAGACTTTTCTTTGGCTAGCTGGGAGACTTTTCTTTGGCTGGCTGGGAGGCCTTTGTTTGTTTGGCCGGCTGGGAAGCCTTTGTTTGGCTGGCCGGCTGGGAAGCCTTTGTTTGGCTGGCCGGCTGGGAAGCCTTTGTTTGGCTGGCCGGCTGGGAAGCCTTTGTTTGGCTGGCCGGCTGGGAAGCCTTGGTTTGTTTGTTTGGCGGGCTGGGAAGCCTTGGTTTGTTTGTTTGGCGGGCTGGGAAGCCTTGGTTTGTTTGTTTGGCGGGCTGGGAAGCCTTGGTTTGTTTGTTTGGCGGGCTGGGAAGCCTTGGTTTGTTTGTTTGGCGGGCTGGGAAGCCTTGGTTTGTTTGTTTGGCCGGCTGGGAGGCTTTGGTTTGTTTGTTTGGCCGACTGGGAGGCTTTGGTTTGTTTGTTTGGCCGACTGGGAGGCTTTGGTTTTTTTGTTTGGCCGACTGGGAGGCTTTGGTTTTTTTGTTTGGCCGACTGGGAGGCTTTGGTTTTTTTGTTTGGCCGACTGGGAGGCTTTGGTTTGTTTATTTGGCCGACTGGGAGGCTTTGGTTTGTTTGGCCGACTGGGAGGCCTTGGTTTGTTTGGCCGACTGGGAGGCCTTGGTTTGTTTGTTTGGCCGACTGGGAGGCCTTGGTTTGTTTGTTTGGCCAACTGGGAGGCCTTGGTTTGTTTGTTTGGCCGACTGGGAGGCCTTGGTTTGTTTGTTTGGCCGACTGGGAGGCCTTGGTTTGTTTGTTTGGCCGACTGGGAGGCCTTGGTTTGTTTGTTTGGCCGACTGGGAGGCCTTGGTTTGTTTGGCCGACTGGGAGGCCTTGGTTTGTTTGTTTGGCCGACTGGGAGGCCTTGGTTTGTTTGTTTGGCCGACTGGGAGGCCTTGGTTTGTTTGTTTGGCCGACTGGGAGGCCTTGGTTTGTTTGTTTGGCCGACTGGGAGGCCTTGGTTTGTTTGTTTGGCCGACTGGGAGGCCTTGGTTTGTTTGTTTGGCCGACTGGGAGGCCTTTTTTGTGTTTGGCCTTTTTTGTGTTTGGCCGACTGGGAGACTTTTCTTTGGCTGGCTGGGAGGCCTTTGTTTGTTTGACCGGCTGGGAGGCCTTTGTTTGTTTGACCGGCTGGGAGGCCTTTGTTTGTTGGACAGGCTGCGAGGCCTTTGTTTAGTTTATGTTTGGCCGTCTGTTTTGGCCTTTTTTGTGTTTGTTTGGCCGTCTGTTTTGGCCTTTTGTGTGTTTGTTTGGCCGTCTGTTTTGGCCTTTTGTGTGTTTGTTTGGCCGTCTGTTTTGGCCTTTTGTGTGTTTGTTTGGCCGTCTGTTTTGGCCTTTTGTGTGTTTGTTTGGCCGGCTGGGAGGCCTTTTGTGTGTTTGTTTGGCCGGCTGGGAGGTCTTTGTTTGTTTGGGAGGCCTTTGTTTGGCTGTTTGGGAGGCCTTTGTTTGGCCGGCTGGGAGGCCAAACAAAGGCCAATTTTGGGGGCGTCTGGTCATCTACAAAATAAGCTCAATATTGTATTTAATTTGTCTCCTCTTCGTTTGTCATCTACAAGGTCTCTATTGGGGGGGTCCCCCTCTACAAGGTCAATTTTGAGGGGGTCTGGTCATCTACAATACAAGGTTCATTTTGGGGGGCTCTGGTCATCTACAAAATAAGGTCAATATTGTATTTGTGTCCTCATGGTTTTTGTCATCTACAAGGTCTCTATTGGGGAGTCCCCCTCTACAAGGTCAATTTTGGGGGGTCTGGTCATCTACAATACAAGGTCAATTTTGGGGGGAGTTTGGTCATCTACAATACAAGGTAAAAAAATTTTTTGGGGGGGGTGTCTGGTCATCTACAATACAAGGTCAATATTGTATTTAATTTGTGTCCTCATGGTTTTTGTCATCTACAAGGTCAAAATTGGGGGGTCTGGTCATCTACAATACAAGGTCAATTTTGGGGGAGGTCAGGTCATCTACAATACAAGGTTAATTTTTTTTGGGGGGGGGGGTCTGGTAATCTTCAATACAAGGTCAATTTTGGGGGCGTCTGGTCAGCTACAAAATAAGGTCAATATTGTATTTAATTTGTCTCCTCATGGTTTGTCATCTACAAGGTCTCTATTGGGGGGGTCCCCCTCTACAAGGTCAATTTTTGGGGGGTCTGGTCATCTACAATACAAGGTCAATTTTGGGGGGGTCTGGTCATCTACAAAATAAGGTCAATATTGTATTTGTGTCCTCATGGTTTTTGTCATCTACAAGGTCTCTATTGGGGGGGTCCCCCTCTACAAGGTCAATTTTGGGGGGGGTCTGGTCATCTACAATACAAGGTCAATTTTGGGGGGGGGGGGGGGGGTTTGGTCATCTACAATACAAGGTCAATGTTGTATTTAATTTGTGTCCTCATAGTTTTTGTCATCTACAAGGTCAAAATTGGGGGGTCTGGTCATCTACAATACAAGGTCAATATTGGGGGGTTTGGTCATCTACAAGGTCTATTGCCCCCCTCCACCCCCCCCCTTACAAGGTCAATATTGGTTTATCATTCTTACACCATGCACCGCTACAACATTACACAACTCTTACACAATGTGTTATTGGTCACACTCCTGCTGCCTCTCCTCCTGCTGTGCACACTTTTGAGCGTACCATGGGGCACACCAACGGGGGTTCCCTCTCGGCTGCGGGCGTGCCTCCGCAAGAGATCTGCAATCAACACACCTGCCCGTGATGAGCGACCAGCCTTCATAAGCCAGCGGGTGCCAGAACGTAGCTTCTCCTACCCAGTACAGTAAGCCAACACATCTCCAGCCTTCTCTCTCTCCCTGTGTTCCCTTCCCGTCGTGTTCACCGTCTCTCATGTTGTGTCGTCCTCCAGCTTCCTCGTCGTCGAGCTGTGTATCTCGTCTACCTGGACCCCCTTTGGATTCCCCCTTGCCTTCCTGGACTAAGACCTCGCTCCTGTCCTTGACCATCCGCCTGCCCTCTGATGTCCGAGCCTGCTTTTCTGCCTCGATCTCAACACGCACACTCAACACCCTCTGGTGACCACGCTCAGATAATACTTGCACATAGTCACACTACATCTCTTTTAAGCTAATCACACACTGCACTCACATACTGAGCTGTCAATAAACACGCTGACAGCTAACGACATCATCGCCTCTCTGCAGTCTTCTTCTCCCGCTGTCTCGTCACACATTATATATTCTTTCATGTGTTCATTCATTCATGTGTTATCATTACTACACCATGCACCGCAATAACACTACACAACTCTTACACACTGTTATCTATGTATTTATTGATTCATTCGTGTTACTAATTTATCATTCTTACACCATGCACTGCAACAACAATAACCAACTCTCACACAATGTTATTCGTTCATTACATTATTCATAATCAATCAATCAAAGTTCATTATATAGCCCTAAATCACGAGTGTCTCAAAGGGCTGCACACGCCACAACGACATCCTGGGCTCAGATCCCACATTAGGGCAAGAAAAAAACTCAACCCAATGGGATGACAATGAGAAACCTCGCAGGATAATGTTTATTATTATTATTAGCCTTTATTTAACTAGGTAAAATCCCATTGAGATCAAAGATCTCTTTTCCAAGGGAGACCTGGCCAAGAGAGCAGCAGCAAGGTTGCAATGGAAGTCGAGTGGATCTAGCATAAAATTGTGAGTGTCCAGTCCATAGTGGATCTAGTTAATAGTGTGAGAGTCCAGTCCATAGTGGGGCCAGCAAGAGATCATCTTGAGTGGAGACAGACATCTCTGTGCTGCTGACCTAACTGATGCACAGATGAGTGGTCCACCCTGGGTCCCAACTTTGGACAGCTAGCGCGTCATCTGTGGTCACCAAAGGAGAGGAGGGCGGAGCAGAAAAGAAACGGCAGATCAACTGGTCTAAAAGGGGGTCTATTTAAAGGCTAGAGTATACAAATGAGTTTTAAGATGGGACTTAAATGCTTCTACTGAGGTAGCATCTCTAATTGTTACTGCTAGAACAATCCATAGTACTGGAGCCCCAATAGAAAACGCTCTATAGCCCGCATACTTTGTTTGGGCTCTGGGAATCACTAATAAGCCGGAGTTCTTTGAACGCAGATTTCTTGCCGGGACATATGATACAATACAATCGACAAGATAGGACGGAGCTAGACCGTGTAGTATTTTATACGTAAGTAGTAAAACCTTAAAGTTGCATCTTAAGTGCACAGGAAGCCAGTGCAGGTGAGCCAGTATAGGCGTAATATGATCAAACTTTCTTATTCTTGTCAAAAGTCTAGCAGCCACATTTTGTACCAATTGTAATCTTTTAATGCTAGAAATAGGGAGACCTGAAAATAATACGTTACAGGAGACGAGACGTAACGAACGCATGAATATTGATCTCAGCGTCCCTAGTGGATAAAATAGAACAAATTTGAGCTATATTACGGAGATGAAAGAAGGCGGTTTTAGTAACACTCTTAATGTGTGACTCAAAGGAGAGAGTTGGGTGGAAGATAATACCCAGATTTCTTTACAGAGTCGCCTTGTCTAATTGTTTGGTTGTCAAATGTTAAGGTGGTATTATTAGATAAATGTCGGTGTTTAGCAGGACCGATAATCAGCATTTCCGTTTTCTTAGCGTTGAGTTGCAAGAAGTTAGCGGACATCCATTGTTTAATTTCATTAAGACACGCCTCCAGCTGACTACAATCCGGCGTGTTGGTCAGCTTTAGGGGCATGTAGAGTTGGGTGTCATCAGCATAACAATGAAAGCTAACACCGTATTTGCGTATGATGTCGCCTAGCGGCAGCATGTACATGCTAAGGAGTGCAGGGCCAAGAACCGAACCCTGAGGAACTCTGCACGTTACCTTAACATAGTCCGAGGTCACATTATTATGGGAGACTCATTGCATCCTGTCAGTAAGATAAGAGTTAAACCACGACAAGGCTAAGTCTGACATACCAATACGTGTTTTGATACGCTGTAATAAAATATGATCGATGGTATCGAAAGCAGCGCTAAGATCAAGAAGCAGCAACATAGATGACGTCCATCGTTAGCAGTAGATCATTAGTCATTTTTGCGAGGGCGGTCTCCGTAGAGTGATTTGCCCTGAAACCAGATTGAAAAGGTTCACAGATATTGTTAGACACTAATTGTTCATTTAGCTGCTGTGCGACAATTTTTTCGAGGATTTTTGAAATAAAGGGAAGGTGGGACACCGGTCGGTAGTTTACCATGAGGTCAGGATTTAGGTTAGGTCTTTTGAGCAGAGGATGAATAACCGCTTTCTTAAATGCTAGGGGAACAGTGCCAGAGGAAAGTGATAAGTTTATAATATTTAGCACTGATGGACCTAATAATACAAAAAGCTCCTTGATAAGTTTCCCAGGAAGTGGGTCAAGTAAACATGTTTGTTGTATCCCACTTACACGCTGTAATAGTTCCTCTGTTATTTCATCAAAAAGAGTATTTTGTATTGCAGTATCCGTCGTAGATAGTTGTATCTGTGTTAATAGAACCCAGTTGTAGCTGGGATGCGTTGTCTTTAATCTCCTTTCTAATGGGTTCAATTTTCTTATTAAAGAAATTCATAAAGTCATCTGCCGAGTGGGTGGAGCTATTGAGGAGTCCCTTGTTGGGTTAGCGATGCGACTTTGGGTACTTAGAAAAAGCGCTATATAAATCTCAGGTATTATTACTGTACTAAACAAAAATTTAGGGTCGTTTTTGTTGAGGCGGATGAGATTTGAGTAATATTTAGCTTTAGCTAAGGTAAGCATGCGTTTATACGATATAAAACTATCACTCCATGCTTGATGGAAAACCTCAAGCTTAGTCGCGCGCCATTTGCGTTCCAACTTTCTACATGATAATTTAAGAGCTCTGGTTTCTTCTGTAAACCATGGGGTGCGCCTTTTAGGGGCCCTTTTTTGTTTTAGCGGTGCTATACTATCAATGGTTTCGCGCAGGGCATTGTCAAAGTTGTTAGTGAGGTTATCAATAGAGCCGACATAATTTGGGAATGGTGCCATTACCGAAGGCAGTAGGTCAGCAAGAGTCATCGTTGTGGCAGCATTAATGTTGCGGCTGCTATAGCAGTTATTATTATTATTAGCTTGTTGACAATGAGTCAGATCTTCGAATTTTATTAGGTAATGATCGGACATTACTTTAGTATACGGGAGTACCATAACTTTGGAGGTGGTGACACCCCTGACCAGCACTAGATCTATCGTATTACCGTTGCGATGCGTAGGTTAATTTATTATTTGTGTAAGACCACAGCTATCAATTATAGTCTGGAGCGCCATGCACTGAGGGTCCGATGGGGTATTCATATGGATGTCAAAGTCCCCCGTTATAATTATATTGTCGGCGTGCGTCACTAGATCAGCAATGAACTCTGAGAATTCATTGATAAAGTCTGAGTAGGGCCCTGGGGGGCGGTAGATAACAGCCAGGTCGAGAGGCAGCGGTGCGACAGACCTCATAGTAAGCACCTCAAACGATTTGTATTTATTTAGGTTAGGGGTAAGGTTAAAGTTTTCGTTGTATATTAGTGCGACCACCCCCCCCCCCCCCCCACCCCTTTTGAGGGGACGGGCAATATGTGCATTCGTATAGTTAGGAGGAGATGCCTCATTTAGCGCAAAAAAATCGTCTGGTTTGAGCCAGGTTTCGCTAAGACCAATGACGTTAAGATTGTTGTCTCTAATGACCTCATAAACTAATAACGTTTTGGGAGACAATGATCTTATGTTTAAAAAGCCCATATTATAAGTATTGGGCTGTTTTGACGAGTTTTTGTTGAAATTATCCGTAGTAGCAATATTAATAATGTTGCGTTTATTATACGTAGTGCACTTTAAATAGTTTTGACCATATCTAGAAATTGATATGACGGGAATTTTCAGATTGTTTGCTTGATGCTGCGATAAACTGAACGCAACATAATTTGCCACCTCAGTAGAATGCACATCTACCTCTGACACATTCACAACAGAAAAAACATTGTGAGTTGTGTATTATTCTAAGAGAATTGCTATGTGTACAGGGATTATCCAGCCTGGCGCTGGCTAGTTCTAGCTTAACTGACTCCTCACCCGGACTAGCAGGCTCTAATTGCCTGTGACCGGGCTTGCTCTAGTGTAGTTAGTCAAGTGTGACTTAAACAGTAGTCTGTTTTTAGCCAAGATGATGGCGCCTTCCTGGTTAGGGTGAAGGCCGTCTCTCATCAGCAAGCCTTGTTTGCCCCAGAAAGAGGGCCAATTATCAATAAACGTTAGTCCCTGTTGTCTACAGAAGCTAGCCAGCCACTTGTTAAGCGAGACTAATCTGCTATATCTCTCATCATTGCCTCTCGCAGGCAGGGGGCCAGAGACAATTACTCGATGCCTGGACATCTTTCTAGCGAGATCACAAGTCCTGGCTATGTTTCTCTTTGTAATCTCTGACTGTCTCATTCTAGTGTCATTGTAGCCAACGTGTACAACTATATTCACATAACTAGTGGTGCGATTAGCCTGTCGTACGTGTTTACTAGGCCTGTTGCGAGTTAGCTCCCTAAGATTAGCTTCAATGTCAGGTGCTCTGTCCCCGGGAATACACTTAATTGTGGCTGGTTTGCTAAGCTTTATGTTTCGGGTGATGGAGTCTCCTATGACTAAGGTGTGGTGCCCGGTAGACTGGGGTGTAGGACTAGCTAAAGAGCTAAATCTATTATGCGTCTCAACCGGTACACCGTAGCTTGTAGGTCGCTTAGGACTACTACAAGCTGGGCTAGTTAGCTCGCTACAGCTAACGCTAGCAGATGTGTCCGCAACATCTAAAGTCTAACTGGCGGACACGGCCCTCTAGCAGAGCCAACCTATCCATGAGTAAGGTGCACGAAGCGCAGGAAGTCATACTCACGGAGTTTTCTGTCACCGAGTGAAGTGCCTGCTGTCTTCTGAGAAGTCGTGGTCACGGTGTGCGGGAGTCGCTTCCTTCCGACCGACGACCGGCGCCGCCTTTCTCCGCGCTAGCTCCGGTGAGACAGAGATCGGGTGATTTGCAAGTTAAATAGTACTACTAAATATGTTTAGGAAGTAGTAAAGAAAGCTGCAGAACAATTAAAAGCACACAGAACGATACTTAGCTTTCTCGAATCAGCGAGCAGTCACGTACGGTGAACCCGTGCGTGAGTAAGTTTTGTAATATCTAATAATATACATGTAATATACAATGTATTAAAATGTAAATAAATACTTCAAAATCTACTTGAACTATATTAACGATGACAATAGTGGTAGGTCAGTCGCCAAATTTTACCGTAAAAAAGTGATGATATAAAAAAAATAGTTTTTTTTTCTTAATGGTGTATGTAAAAAAAATTCAATAAAAACGTACACAATCATGTAATATGAGGTAAGTCCTTACTAATTTATATTTGAATATGATTCAGTTACAAAGGCCCTTCCTTTACACACATTCATATTTACTGTACATATTCACACACATACACACTCACACCACATTTACTTCCATATGTACTGTCACGATACAAGTGTTTAGATGATGACATCACAGCAATATCAATCAGCCTTCTGGCACTGAAATCAATCTTGACTATGCACAATCTTGGAGACACTTGTGACTAGGAGCTATGTCCATACATCATTGACTGATATATGATTCAAGATGGCTGCCGGCTAGATGCACTGGGTCACAACTCCAACAATTCATGAAAAATCTTGAAAATAAGTTGACATCCATCCAGCAGAGCAACATCTTCATGTTTAAAAGGAAGATAAACATTGAACTGCCGGATCATTCTTGTGATTTTGGACGTGTTGGAGACTTTTTGATGACATGTGCTTCAATGCACTGACAAGCCATCAATACTGGATTGCCTGAAATCAAAGTATTCTGAAAGATCAACTGGATTGTAAAAGTACTTTTCCTCACTAAAGAATGGCGACTAAGAATTTGTCAGAAGAAATGGAAGAGGTGAACAAGTCTCTGAATTTCATGTCAGAGGAACTCAGCAAAGTAGCAAAACAGCAAACGAGCCTTCTGGACTTAATTGATGAAATTAAGCAGCTGAAGGCAATAATCAAAGACAAAGACAAGAAGATTGAAGAGCTTGAAAGAAGAGTGGACGATCTAGAGCAGTACTGGAGGATGGATGACCTGCTGATTTCTGGGCTTGAGACAAGCCACCGCTCCTATGCAAGGACCACAGCAGGTGACAAGGAGGGAGGAGGTGCACCAAGAGGTGAACTGCACACGCTTGAGCAGCAAGTCATCACCTTCTTCAATATTCCTGTATGCAGTTCAAGTATAGCTGCATGCCACACCATTCCACTGAAACAAAACAACAGATCCAACATCATCATCCGTTTTGTGAGTAGAAAACATCAAATTGAAATGCTTAAGCTGGGAAAAAATTTGAAAGGTACTGGAGTGTATGTAAATGAGCACCTCACAAAGAGAAACGCAGAAATTGCAAGACACGCCAGGATATTGGAAAAGGGAAAGCGAATCCAGGACACGTGGACAAGGAACTGTAAAGTAATGATCAGATTGAATGGTCCACCAGAACAAGCAAGGGTATTAGTGGTCAGAGACTTGAAGAAACTTGAACAATATCAATGAAAAAGATGATGATGATAAACAAGTGGAATTGTGGGGAAATGTTCCTTGTTGGCTGTGTACTGTGTGCAGAGAAACAGTGTGGACAATGTACAGTGTACAATGTGTACTGTGTGCAGAGAAACAGTGTGGACAATGTACAGTGTACAATGTGTACTGTGTCCAGAGAAACAGTGTGGACAATGTACAGTGTACAATGTGTACTGTGTCCAGAGAAACAGTGTGGACAATGTACAGTGTACAATGTGTACTGTGTGCAGAGAAACAGTGTGGACAATGTACAGTGTACAATGTGTACTGTGTGCAGAGAAACGGTGTGGACAACCAACATGATGGAAGAACAAATGAGCTGCACAAAATTCAAGTCTTTCGCTTTCATGATCATAAATGCTATGAGTTAGAAAAGAACATTGACCCAGATATTCACTTCTATCAGGACTCTAATGTGGACTGTGAGTATTATACTGAAGAACAGTTTCATTCAAATGTTAAAATGGAAGGCTTTTCTGTGATTCATTTCAACAGCAGGAGTCTTTACAGTAACTTTTCCAAAATGAAAGAGTATCTTAAACAAATACAGCAAAGGTTTACCATAATAGCAATTTCAGAGACTTGGTTGAGTGATAGTAAGGAATTAGTGGATGGATTAGAGGGATATGAAATGTTTTGGCAAAACAGGATGAACAAAAGGGGAGGAGGTGTTGTATTGTTTGTGATGTCCTCTCTCAAATGTAGGCTGATTGCTGACATGACAACTGCTATTGACAATCTGATGGAATGTGTAACTATTGAAATAAGTGTTGAAAGATCCAAAAACATAATTATTTGTATTTATAGAACTCCAGGATCATGCATTGATCAATTTAATAAGAACATTTTTGAGTTATATGAAAGACATAATGATAAGGTGATCTTGATTTGTGGTGACTTCAACATTGATTGATGATCACATGAAAACCACTGATTTTGTTCATCTTATGTTTAGCTTGAGTTTCTTTCCACTAATTGTAAAACCTAGCAGAATAACAAAGGACAGCTTAACACTGATTGACAATATTTTTATAAATGTATTTGATGGGAATAGAAAAAGTGGACTCTTGGTGACTGATGTAAGTGATCACTTGCCTGTCTTTACAGTGATCCAAATGAACAGGGAGCAAAACTTACAAACAAAAAGACAAATAAATAACTTTGTTAGAATAAAATCACCAGAAGCAGTTAAGGCATTCAAGGCTGATCTTTTAAATCAGGATTGGCAAAATGTTTTTGTGGAGGATACTAATGAAGCATACGATACATTCCTGGATATATTTCTGACACTTTATGACCGTCATTGTCCAGTGAGAGAATATAAGCAAAATACTAAAAGGAGGGAGAAACCATGGATAACAAGGGGTTTAGTAAAAGCCTGTAAAAAAAAAAAAGGCTTTAGAAGAAATCTATTAAGCATCAAACAAAGGAAAATGAGGACAAATATAAAAAGTATAAAAACAGATTGACATGTATCATGAGGCTGCAACAAAAAAACTATTATGAACAATTACTGCATAAACATAAAAATAATATAATTGAAACCTGGAATGTGCTTAATACTATGATTTAAAAAATCTAGCAAAAAGCATTTTACAGCTTATCTGGTAAAAGATGACAACTCAATTATTGAAAATATAGAATAGCTGAGGAATTCAATAAGTTTTTTGTGAATGTTGGCCCAAATTTGGCAAAAAATATTATTTCTAATATGAATGATGAGAAAAAGTTAAAGAGTGTATCTGACATTAAATTCAATGTTTCTTGGCCGAGTTTGTGAAAGTGATGTTTTAGAAGTGATAACGTTTAAAAACTAAAAATCTGTCGATAGTAACAACGTGGATATGTCACTTGTTAAAGAAGTGATGGATTGTGTCCTGAAGCCGTTTACTCACATATGTAATAAATCTTTATCTGGAACTTTTCCTGACAAAATGAAAATTGCTAGTCATTCCGATTTATAAAAATGGTGATAAACATATGGTCTCAAATTATAGACCTGTGTCTCTACTACCTCAATGTGCAAAAATTCTTGAGAAATTATTTGTAAATAGACTTGATAAGTTGATTGACAAACATGAGCTACTGAATGATGATCAGTATGGCTTCAGGAGTAATCCATCTACATCCCTAGTGGTGATGCACTTTGTAGAAAACGTAGCTACAGCAATAGAAAAAAAGCAACACATTGTTGGAGTAGTTATTGACTTATGTAAAGCTTTTGACACAATCCATCATTCCTTACTTCTGCAAAAATTGGAAAATTATGGCATGAGAGGTGTTTCACAACAGTGGTTAAGTAGTTATTTAAGTAATAGATCTCAATATGTGGAAATTAATAAGACTAAATCACAGCCAAGAAGAGTAACTTGTGGGGTTCCACAAGGCTTGGTATTGGGACCTAAGTTATTTATACTATATTTAAATGATATTTGTTCAGTATCTAATAAATGTATGATGTTTGCAGATGATACAAATGTATATTGTTCAGGAGAAGACTTGAAGGAAGTGTTAAGGGTAATAGAGGTTGAGTTGATTCAGCTAAAAAAATGGCATGATATCAATAAGTTATCATTAAATGATAAGAAAACTAAATTTATGGTGTTTAGTGGTGCAAGAACAAATTGTGAAGCAAAATTAAAATTAAATCAAGTGGAAATTGATAGAGTATATGAAACTAAATTCTTGGGAATAATAATTGATCATAAATTATGTTGGAAACCGCATATTGAATATATAAAGGGAACAATATCCAAATCCATTGCCATTCTTTATAAAGTAAAACACATGCTGAATAAGAAATGTCTGCATATGCTATATTATTCTTTTATTTTTCCATATTTAACATATTGTGTTGAAGTTTGGGGAAATGTTTATAGAACAAACATAGACCCAATAATTTAACTCCAAAAAAGGGTCATTCGAATAATACACAAAGTGTGCTACTATGAACATACCAATCCATTATTTATAAGTTATAATGCGTTAAAATTTTCAGATAGTGTTTTTAAAAACAATGGAAATTATGTTTCGAGTAAAGAACAGCCTTCCAGCTTGTATTCTTAGCTAATTTCAATTAAGAGGAGAAAACTATAATTTACGGGGATATTGATTTTTGAAATAGGTAAAGCAAGAACTAATATTAAATACAAATGTATTTCAGTTTTAGGAGTTAAATGGTGGAACAAGCTCAGTGAGGAGTTGAAGACATGTACTTATTTGTTAAGGCTTAAGAAAACATTTAAAGGTGAAATAATTGAAAATGATAAGTAACAATTACTTTCAACCCATTGATGAAGTGCCCTTCATCTGGAGGTAGAAATGAGCATCAAATTCAAGGTCATTTCTCCTCAAATTCATTTGGAAGAGCTGCAAGAGCTCCCTTTCGGGCCTGCTGACGTCCATGTACCTGTAAAATACATTTTTGACAGCCTGAAAACCCTCGTCCATGTCAAAATTTGTATAAAGGCTGTCAATGTCAATGCTCCTGGAACGAGTAGGATTGCGGGGACGCCTTAGAGATAAGTTTTCAGGCATAAAATATGCCTGAGGATGAAAAAATTGAGGCGCAAAGCCCATGCTCTGTTGAATTGATTAACGTGGACCCCGACTTAAAGAAGTTGAAAAACGTATTGGGGTGTTACCATTTAGTGGTCAATTGTACGGAATATGTACTGTACTGTGCAATCTACCTATACATTTCAATAAATCAAACAAAGCTGGGC
>NC_084580.2:0-10000 GCF_033978685.3 Nerophis lumbriciformis
ATAGAAAAGTTTGGTTTTTTGTCTATGTGTCATCATTTTAGAGTACCAGGCCTCTATAGAAAAGTTTGGTTTTTTGTCTATGTGTCATCATTTTAGAGTACCAGGCCTCTATAGAAAAGTTTGGTAAATTTGACTAAGTGTCTAGGAGCATTTCCCTTTAAGAAGGCCGACCTGCTATGGTTCTCCACCCGGGTACGGAAAGCAAAATTAGTCCCTCTCCTCGCTGGAAGTCCAAAAAAAAAAGGCGTGAATTTGACTAAGTGCCTAGGAGCATTTCCCTTTAAGAAGGCCGACGTGCTATGGTTCTCCACCTGGGTCAGGAAAGCAAAATTGTCCCTCTCCTCGCTGGAAGTCCAAAAAAAAGGCGTAAATTTGACTAAGTGCCTAGGAGGATGTCCCTTAAAGAAGGCCGACGTGCTATGGTTCTCCACCTGGGTCTGGAACGCCAAATTAGTCCCTCTCCTCGCTGGAAGTCCAAAAAAAAGGCGGAAATTTGACTAAGTGCCTAGGAGGATGTCCCTTTAAGAAGGCCGACGTGCTATGGTTCTCCACCCGGGTCCGGAACTCAAAATTAGTCCCTCTCCTAGTTGGAAGTCATCAAAAAAAGGCGGAAATTTGACTAAGTGCCATCATTTTAGAGTACCAGGACTATAGTGGGGGAATTGGAGCCCTCTGGTGGACACTCGCTGCAAATGCACCCTGAATTAAAGACATTATTTCCAGTTCTTTTGGGGCCCTATTTTCAGGCGTGAATTTGACTAAGTGTCTAGGGGCATGTCCCTTTAAGAAGGCCGACCTGCTATGGTTCTCCACCTGGGTCTGGAACGCCAAATTAGTCCCTCTCCTCGCTGGAAGTCCAAAAAAAAGGCGTGAATTTGACTAAGTGCCTAGGAGCATTTCCCTTTAAGAAGGCCGACGTGCTATGGTTCTCCACCTGGGTCAGGAAAGCAAAATTGTCCCTCTCCTCGCTGGAAGTCCAAAAAAAAGGCGTGAATTTGACTAAGTGCCTAGGAGCATTTCCCTTTAAGAAGGCCGACGTGCTATGGTTCTCCACCTGGGTCAGGAAAGCAAAATTGTCCCTCTCCTCGCTGGAAGTCCAAAAAAAAGGCGTGAATTTGACTAAGTGCCTAGGAGCATTTCCCTTTAAGAAGGCCGACGTGCTATGGTTCTCCACCTGGGTCAGGAAAGCAAAATTGTCCCTCTCCTCGCTGGAAGTCCAAAAAAAAGGCGTGAATTTGACTAAGTGCCTAGGAGCATTTCCCTTTAAGAAGGCCGACGTGCTATGGTTCTCCACCTGGGTCAGGAAAGCAAAATTGTCCCTCTCCTCGCTGGAAGTCCAAAAAAAAAGGCGTAAATTTGACTAAGTGCCTAGGAGGATGTCCCTTTAAGAAGGCTGACCTGCTATGGTTCTCCACCCGGGTGCGGAAAGCAAAATTAGTCCCTCTCCTAGCTGGAAGTCCAAAAAAAAGGCGTGAATTTGACTAAGTGTCTAGGAGCATTTCCCTTTAAGAAGGCCGACGTGCTATGGTTCTCCACCTGGGTACGGAACGCCAAATTAGTCCCTCTCCTAGCTGGAAGTCCAAAAAAAAGGCGTGAATTTGACTAAGTGTCTAGGAGCATTTCCCTTTAAGAAGGCCGACGTGCTATGGTTCTCCACCTGGGTACGGAACGCCAAATTAGTCCCTCTCCTAGCTGGAAGTCAAAAAAAAAGGCGTGAATTTGACTAAGTGTCTAGGAGCATTTCCCTTTAAGAAGGCCGACGTGCTATGGTTCTCCACCTGGGTACGGAACGCCAAATTAGTCCCTCTCCTAGCTGGAAGTAGTCAAAAAAAGGCGGAAATTTGACTAAGTGTCATTATTTTAGAGTACCAGGCCTCTATAGAAAAGTTTGGTTTTTTGTCTATGTGTCATCATTTTAGAGTACCAGGCCTCTATAGAAAAGTTTGGTTTTTTGTCTATGTGTCATCATTTTAGAGTACCAGGCCTCTATAGAAAAGTTTGGTAAATTTGACTAAGTGTCTAGGAGCATTTCCCTTTAAGAAGGCCGACCTGCTATGGTTCTCCACCTGGGTCTGGAACGCCAAATTAGTCCCTCTCCTAGCTGGAAGTCCAAAAAAAAGGCGTGAATTTGACTAAGTGTCTAGGAGGATGTCCCCTTAAGAAGGCCGACGTGCCTTGGTTCTCTACCTGGGTACGGAACGCCAAATTAGTCCCTCTCCTCGCTGGAAGTCCAAAAAAAAGGCGTGAATTTGACTAAGTGCCTAGGAGGATGTCCCTTTAAGAAGGCCGACCTGCTATGGTTCTCCACCTGGGTCCGGAAAGCAAAATTAGTCCCTCTCCTCGCTGGAAGTCCAAAAAAAAATGTCGTAAATTTGACTAAGTGCCTAGGAGGATGTCCCTTTAAGAAGGCCGACGTGCTATGGTTCTCCACCTGGGTCTGGAACGCCAAATTAGTCCCTCTCCTCGCTGGAAGTCCAAAAAAAAGGCGGAAATTTGACTAAGTGCCTAGGAGGATGTCCCTTTAAGAAGGCTGACCTGCTATGGTTCTCCACCCGGGTACGGAAAGCAAAATTAGTCCCTCTCCTCGCTGGAAGTCCAAAAAAAAGGCGTAAGTTTGACTAAGTGCCTAGGAGGATGTCCCTTTAAGAAGGCTGACCTGCTATGGTTCTCCACCCGGGTACGGAAAGCAAAATTAGTCCCTCTCCTCGCTGGAAGTCCAAAAAAAAAGGTGTAAATTTGACTAAGTGCCTAGGAGGATGTCCCTTTAAGAAGGCCGACGTGCTATGGTCCTCCACCTGGGTCAGGAACGCAAAATTGTCCCTCTCCTCGCTGGAAGTCCAAAAAAAAGGCGTGAATTTGACTAAGTGTCTAGTAGCATTTCCCTTTAAGAAGGCCGACCTGCTATGGTTCTCCACCTGGGTCAGGAAAGCAAAATTGTCCCTCTCCTCGCTGGAAGTCCAAAAAAAAGGCGTAAATTTGACTAAGTGTCTAGGGGCATGTCCCTTTAAGAAGGCCGACCTGCTATGGTTCTCCACCTGGGTCTGGAACGCCAAATTAGTCCCTCTCCTCGCTGGAAGTCCAAAAAAAAGGCGTGAATTTGACTAAGTGCCTAGGAGCATTTCCCTTTAAGAAGGCCGACGTGCTATGGTTCTCCACCTGGGTCAGGAAAGCAAAATTGTCCCTCTCCTCGCTGGAAGTCCAAAAAAAAAGGCGTGAATTTGACTAAGTGCCTAGGAGGATGTCCCTTTAAGAAGGCCGACGTGCTATGGTTCTCCACCTGGGTCAGGAAAGCAAAATTGTCCCTCTCCTCGCTGGAAGTCCAAAAAAAAGGCGTGAATTTGACTAAGTGCCTAGGAGGATGTCCCTTTAAGAAGGCCGACGTGCTATGGTTCTCCACCTGGGTCAGGAAAGCAAAATTGTCCCTCTCCTCGCTGGAAGTCCAAAAAAAAGGCGTGAATTTGACTAAGTGCCTAGGAGCATTTCCCTTTAAGAAGGCCGACGTGCTATGGTTCTCCACCCGGGTACGGAAAGCAAAATTAGTCCCTCTCCTCGCTGGAAGTCCAAAAAAAAGGCGGAAATTTGACTAAGTGCCTAGGAGGATGTCCCTTTAAGAAGGCTGACCTGCTATGGTTCTCCACCCGGGTGCGGAAAGCAAAATTAGTCCCTCTCCTCGCTGGAAGTCCAAAAAAAAGGCGGAAATTTGACTAAGTGCCTAGGAGGATGTCCCTTTAAGAAGGCTGACCTGCTATGGTTCTCCACCCGGGTGCGGAAAGCAAAATTAGTCCCTCTCCTCGCTGGAAGTCCAAAAAAAAGGCGGAAATTTGACTAAGTGCCTAGGAGCATTTCCCTTTAAGAAGGCCGACCTGCTATGGTTCTCCACCCGGGTCCGGAACTCAAAATTAGTCCCTCTCCTAGTTGGAAGTCATCAAAAAAAGGCGGAAATTTGACTAAGTGCCATCATTTTAGAGTACCAGGACTATAGCTGGGGAATTGGAGCCCTCTGGTGGACACTCGCTGCAAATGCACCCTGAATTAAACACATTATTTCCAGTTCTTTTGGTGTTCCCGGGGAATGAGAGGCCTTTTGTGGGCCAGAAAGAGTGGGGGACCCTTGGAGCCCCTATTTTCAGACAGTTTGGCTTATTTCGGTGACGCCGGGGCGTCCATCAGGTCTTCCCGGGGAATGAGAGGCCTTTTGTGGCCATATGTCAACAAAAGAGTGGGGAAATGGAGCCCTCCGGTGGACTCCCGCTGCAAATGCACCCCCCAAATTAAATACATTAATTCCAGGCCTTTTGGGGCCCTATATTCAGACGGTGTGGAGCCCTCCAGTGGACTCCCGCCTCCAATGCACCCCCATAATTATAGACATCACCCCCCAAATTAAACACATTATTTCCAGTTCTTTTGGGCCTCTATTTTCAGACGGTTTGGCGTATTTCCTTGACGCCGGGGAGTCCTACAGGTGTTCCCGGGGAATGAGAGGCCTTTTGTGGGCCAGAAAGAGTGGGGAACCCTTGGAGCCCCTATTTTCAGACAGTTTGCCGTATTTCGGTGACGCCGGGGCGTCCATCAGGTCTTCCCGGGGAATGTGAGGCCTTTCGTGGGCCATATTTTCAGACAGATTGGCCTGTTTCAGTGACGCCGAGGCGTCCATCAGGTCTTCCCGGGGAGTGTGAGGCCTTTTGGGGCCCTATTTTCAGACAGAAAAAAAAGAAAAGTAACCCTTACACTACAAAGGACAGCGGGGAAACGCCCCCCCAGCAAAGTCACAGGGGAAGTGGGGTAGACAAGTGGAGAGTGTCTGGGGAAAAGTCCACAAAATGATCAAAAATCACACACAGGTACGAGTGCCACAAGTCCCGCCGCGTCCCACCCGAGTCCGAGGTGCCCCCCACATGCCCAAAACGCACCCAGCAAAGGTGCACTGTGAGTGGGGAAGAAAAGTTGGAAAAGTGGGCAAAAGTCCCGAATTTGATCCAAAATTATACCCAGGTTCGAGTCCCACAAGTCCCGCCGCGTTCCACCAGTGTCTCGGGGTGCCTACAATGTCCACAACTTACCCAGCAAAGGTGCACTGTGATTGGGAAGAAAAGTTGGGAAAGTGGGCAAAAGTCCCGAATTTGGTCCAAAATCACACCCAGGTTCGAGTCCCACAAGTCCCGCCGCGTTCCACCAGGGTTCCGGGGTGCCTACAATGTCCACAACGCACCCAGCAAAGGCGCACTGTGATTGGGAAGAAAAGTTGGGAAAGTGGGCAAAAGTCCGGAAAAATGACCAAAAACCACACCCAGGTTAGAGCCCCACACGTCCTGCAGTCGCACCCGAGTCCTGGGATGCCCAACATGTCCAAAAAAATCAAAAAAAGCCCAAAAAATCAAAAAAATCCCCGGGCCGTATCTTGGACGCCGGCGTACCGCGTTCGGCCCTCGTGCCGTAGTTTGGCGACCGATTGTAAAAATTTGCCGCGACCGGCTAGTTTTTTTCCTTGGAGTAAATAGAGAGTAGATCCAGCAGAAAATATGCACTATAAACAAAGAGAGGGAGTTTGGAGGGGGGCAAAAACGCCCTCTTGGAACTTTTGCAGCAGCACACATCAAACTAGCGGGGAGAAGGCATGCATAGCAAAAGTCCACGAAATGATCCAAAATCACACCCAGGTTCGAGTCCCACAAGTCCCGCCGCGTTCCACCAGGGTTCCGGGGTGCCTACAATGTCCACAACGCACCCAGCAAAGGCATCACACCCAGGTTCGAGTCCCACAAGTCCCGCCGCGTTCCACCAGTGTCTCGGGGTGCCTACAATGTCCACAACGCACCCAGCAAAGGCGCACTGTGATTGGGAAGAAAAGTTGGGAAAGTGGGCAAAAGTCCCGAATTTGGTCCAAAATCACACCCAGGTTCGAGTCCCACAAGTCCCGCCGCGTTCCACCAGGGTTCCGGGGGTGCCTGGCATGTCCACAACTTACCCAGCAAAGGTGCACTGTGATTGGGAAGAAAAGTTGGGAAAGTGGGCAAAAGTCCCGAATTTGGTCCAAAATCACACCCAGGTTCGAGTCCCACAAGTCCCGCCGCGTTCCACCAGGGTTCCGGGGTGCCTACAATGTCCACGACGCACCCAGCAAAGGCGCACTGTGATTGGGAAGAAAAGTTGGGAAAGTGGGCAAAAGTCCCGAATTTGGTCCAAAATCACACCCAGGTTCGAGTCCCGCAAGTCCCGCCGCGTTCCACCAGGGTTCCGGGGTGCCTACAATGTCCACAACTTACCCAGCAAAGGCGCACTGTGATTGGGAAGAAAAGTTGGGAAAGTGGGCAAAAGTCCCGAATTTGGTCCAAAATCACACCCAGGTTCGAGTCCCGCAAGTCCCGCCGCGTTCCACCAGGGTTCCGGGGTGCCTACAATGTCCACAACTTACCCAGCAAAGGCGCACTGTGATTGGGAAGAAAAGTTGGGAAAGTGGGCAAAAGTCCCGAATTTGGTCCAAAATCACACCCAGGTTCGAGTCCCACAAGTCCCGCCGCGTTCCACCAGGGTTCCGGGGTGCCTACAATGTCCACGACGCACCCAGCAAAGGCGCACTGTGATTGGGAAGAAAAGTTGGGAAAGTGGGCAAAAGTCCCGAATTTGGTCCAAAATCACACCCAGGTTCGAGTCCCACAAGTCCCGCCGCGTTCCACCAGGGTTCCGGGGTGCCTGACATGTCCACGACGCACCCAGCAAAGGCGCACTGTGATTGGGAAGAAAAGTTGGGAAAGTGGGCAAAAGTCCCGAATTTGGTCCAAAATCACACCCAGGTTCGAGTCCCACAAGTCCCGCCGCGTTCCACCAGGGTTCCGGGGTGCCTGACATGTCCACGACGCACCCAGCAAAGGCGCACTGTGATTGGGAAGAAAAGTTGGGAAAGTGGGCAAAAGTCCCGAATTTGGTCCAAAATCACACCCAGGTTCGTTTGGTCCAAAATCACACCCAGGTTCGAGTCCCGCAAGTCCCGCCGCGTTCCACCAGTGTCTCGGGGTGCCTACAATGTCCACAACGCACCCAGCAAAGGCGCACTGTGATTGGGAAGAAAAGTTGGGAAAGTGGGCAAAAGTCCCGAATTTGGTCCAAAATCACACCCAGGTTCGAGTCCCACAAGTCCCGCCGCGTTCCACCAGGGTTCCGGGGTGCCTACAATGTCCACAACGCACCCAGCAAAGGCGCACTGTGATTGGGAAGAAAAGTTGGGAAAGTGGGCAAAAGTCCCGAATTTGGTCCAAAATCACACCCAGGTTCGAGTCCCACAAGTCCCGCCGCGTTCCACCAGTGTCTCGGGGTGCCTACAATGTCCACAACGCACCCAGCAAAGGCGCACTGTGATTGGGAAGAAAAGTTGGGAAAGTGGGCAAAAGTCCCGAATTTGGTCCAAAATCACACCCAGGTTCGAGTCCCACAAGTCCCGCCGCGTTCCACCAGGGTTCCGGGGCGCCTACAATGTCCACAACGCACCCAGCAAAGGCGCACTGTGATTGGGAAGAAAAGTTGGGAAAGTGGGCAAAAGTCCCGAATTTGGTCCAAAATCACACCCAGGTTCGAGTCCCACAAGTCCCGCCGCGTTCCACCAGGGTTCCGGGGCGCCTACAATGTCCACAACGCACCCAGCAAAGGCGCACTGTGATTGGGAAGAAAAGTTGGGAAAGTGGGCAAAAGTCCCGAATTTGGTCCAAAATCACACCCAGGTTCGAGTCCCACAAGTCCCGCCGCGTTCCACCAGTGTCTCGGGGTGCCTACAATGTCCACAACGCACCCAGCAAAGGCGCACTGTGATTGGGAAGAAAAGTTGGGAAAGTGGGCAAAAGTCCCGAATTTGATCCAAAATTATGCCCGGGTTGGAGTACCACGAGTCCGGCCGCGTTCCACCGGTGTCCCGGGGGTGCCTGGCATGTCCACCACTTACCCAGCAAAGGCGCACTGTGATTGGGAAGAAAAGTTGGGAAAGTGGGCAAAAGTCCCGAATTTGATCCAAAATTATGCCCGGGTTGGAGTACCACGAGTCCGGCCGCGTTCCACCGGTGTCCCGGGGGTGCCTGGCATGTCCACCACTTACCCAGCAAAGGCGCACTGTGATTCAGAAGAAAAGTTGGGAAAGTGTGGAAAAAAAGGACCGGGAAATATCCAAAATTATGCCCGGGTTGGAGTACCACGAGTCCGGCCGCGTTCCACCGGTGTCCCGGGGGTGCCTGCCATGTCCACAACTTACCCAGCAAAGGCGCACTGTGATTCAGAAGAAAAGTTGGGAAAGTGGGGAAAAAAAGGACCGGGAAATATCCAAAATTATGCCCGGGTTGGAGTACCACGAGTCCGGCCGCGTTCCACCGGTGTCCCGGGGGTGCCTGCCATGTCCACAACTTACCCAGCAAAGGCGCACTGTGATTCAGAAGAAAAGTTGGGAAAGTGGGGAAAAAAAGGACCGGAAAATATCCAAAATTATGCCCGGGTTGGAGTACCACGAGTCCGGCCGCGTTCCACCGGTGTCCCGGGGGTGCCTGGCACGTCCACAACTTACCCAGCAAAGGCGCACTGTCAGTGGGGAAGACCAAACATGTCTCGGATTTTTTCCAAGTACCTTAACGAGAGAGGCTAAAAAGCACCTGTTTTTACCTTCTCTCGTTGTTGTACTTAGAAAAAAAACGAGAAAATAAAAAATCTGGGTTTTTTTCTAAGTACCTTAACGAGAGAGGCTAAAAAAAACCATTTTTTACCTTCTCTCGTTGTTGTACTTAGAAAAAAAACGAGAAAAAAATTTTTCCCCATTCATTTCAATGGGAGTTCATTTTTTTTTTGGGATTTTTTCTAAGTACCTTAACGAGAGAGGCTTAATTTTTCACCTACTTTTTACCTTCTCTCGATTTTTCGTTTTTTACCTGGTCGACCAAAACACCTCCATCTCGTTACTATGTGCACCATGTCTGACAGGCTGAAATCACAGGGAACGCGTCCGAGTCAAAGTGAGCTATTTTCGGACACAAATATGGTGTTTTTCCCCTCTATCCTCTGGTTCTTTTTTCAAACTGATCTTCCAGCATCTGAGCGACAGGGGCTCATGCAGACACCTGTGTCCGCCCGAGGGGCGCCTTCCCGGACACATATATGGTGCTTCCCCCCTCTTTACCCCGGTCCTTTTTCAAACTGATCTTCCAGCATCTGAGCGACAGGGGCTCATGCAGACACCTGTGTCCGCCCGAGGGGCGCCTTCCCGGACACATATATGGTGCTTCCCCCCTCTTTACCCCGGTCCTTTTTCAAACTGATCTTCCAGCATCTGAGCGACAGGGGCTCATGCAGACACCTGTGTCCGCCCGAGGGGCGCCTTCCCGGACACATATATGGTGCTTCCCCCCTCTTTACCCCGGTCCTTTTTCAAACTGATCTTCCAGCATCTGAGCGACAGGGGCTCATGCAGACACCTGTGTCCGCCCGAGGGGCGCCTTCCCGGACACATATATGGTGCTTCCCCCCTCTTTACCCCGGTCCTTTTTCAAACTGCTCTTCCAGCTTCTGAGCGACAGGGGCTCATGCAGACACCTGTGTCCGCCTAAGGGGCGCTATCTCGGACACATTTTCAACTTTTCCCGCATGAATGAAATCCTGGAACTGATTCCACCCAGGTACTTAGGGCTTCCAGGGCTTGAGCGACAGGGGCTCTGTCCGGAGCGTGTGTCCGCCTAGGGGGCGCTATCTCGGACACATTTTCAACTTTTCCCGCATGAATGAAATCCTGGAACTGATTCCACCCAGGTACTTAGGGCTTCCAGGGCTTGAGCGACAGGGGCTCTGTCCGGAGCGTGTGTCCGCCTAGGGGGCGCTATCTCGGACACATTTTCAACTTTTCCCGCATGAATGAAATCCTGGAACTGATTCCACCCAGGTACTTAGGGCTTCCAGGGCTTGAGCGACAGGGGCTCTGTCCGGAGCGTGTGTCCGCCTAGGGGGCGCTGTCCCGGACACATTTTCAACTTTTCCC
>NC_084580.2:20000-32500 GCF_033978685.3 Nerophis lumbriciformis
GGAAATTTGACTAAGTGTCATTATTTTAGAGTACCAGGCCTCTATAGAAAAGTTTGGTTTTTTGTCTATGTGTCATCATTTTAGAGTACCAGGGCTCTATAGAAAAGTTTGGTAAATTTGACTAAGTGTCTAGGAGCATTTCCCTTTAAGAAGGCCGACGTGCTATGGTTCTCCACCTGGGTCTGGAACGCCAAATTAGTCCCTCTCCTAGCTGGAAGTCCAAAAAAAAAGGCGTGAATTTGACTAAGTGTCTAGGAGGATGTCCCCTTAAGAAGGCCGACGTGCCTTGGTTCTCTACCTGGGTACGGAACACCAAATTAGTCCCTCTCCTAGCTGGAAGTCCAAAAAAAAGGCGTGAATTTGACTAAGTGTCTAGGAGCATTTCCCTTTAAGAAGGCCGACGTGCTATGGTTCTCCACCTGGGTACGGAACGCCAAATTAGTCCCTCTCCTAGCTGGAAGTAGTCAAAAAAAGGCGGAAATTTGACTAAGTGTCATTATTTTAGAGTACCAGGCCTCTATAGAAAAGTTTGGTTTTTTGTCTATGTGTCATCATTTTAGAGTACCAGGCCTCTATAGAAAAGTTTGGTTTTTTGTCTATGTGTCATCATTTTAGAGTACCAGGCCTCTATAGAAAAGTTTGGTAAATTTGACTAAGTGTCTAGGAGCATTTCCCTTTAAGAAGGCCGACCTGCTATGGTTCTCCACCCGGGTACGGAAAGCAAAATTAGTCCCTCTCCTCGCTGGAAGTCCAAAAAAAAAAGGCGTGAATTTGACTAAGTGCCTAGGAGCATTTCCCTTTAAGAAGGCCGACGTGCTATGGTTCTCCACCTGGGTCAGGAAAGCAAAATTGTCCCTCTCCTCGCTGGAAGTCCAAAAAAAAGGCGTAAATTTGACTAAGTGCCTAGGAGGATGTCCCTTAAAGAAGGCCGACGTGCTATGGTTCTCCACCTGGGTCTGGAACGCCAAATTAGTCCCTCTCCTCGCTGGAAGTCCAAAAAAAAGGCGGAAATTTGACTAAGTGCCTAGGAGGATGTCCCTTTAAGAAGGCCGACGTGCTATGGTTCTCCACCCGGGTCCGGAACTCAAAATTAGTCCCTCTCCTAGTTGGAAGTCATCAAAAAAAGGCGGAAATTTGACTAAGTGCCATCATTTTAGAGTACCAGGACTATAGTGGGGGAATTGGAGCCCTCTGGTGGACACTCGCTGCAAATGCACCCTGAATTAAAGACATTATTTCCAGTTCTTTTGGGGCCCTATTTTCAGGCGTGAATTTGACTAAGTGTCTAGGGGCATGTCCCTTTAAGAAGGCCGACCTGCTATGGTTCTCCACCTGGGTCTGGAACGCCAAATTAGTCCCTCTCCTCGCTGGAAGTCCAAAAAAAAGGCGTGAATTTGACTAAGTGCCTAGGAGCATTTCCCTTTAAGAAGGCCGACGTGCTATGGTTCTCCACCTGGGTCAGGAAAGCAAAATTGTCCCTCTCCTCGCTGGAAGTCCAAAAAAAAGGCGTGAATTTGACTAAGTGCCTAGGAGCATTTCCCTTTAAGAAGGCCGACGTGCTATGGTTCTCCACCTGGGTCAGGAAAGCAAAATTGTCCCTCTCCTCGCTGGAAGTCCAAAAAAAAGGCGTGAATTTGACTAAGTGCCTAGGAGCATTTCCCTTTAAGAAGGCCGACGTGCTATGGTTCTCCACCTGGGTCAGGAAAGCAAAATTGTCCCTCTCCTCGCTGGAAGTCCAAAAAAAAGGCGTGAATTTGACTAAGTGCCTAGGAGCATTTCCCTTTAAGAAGGCCGACGTGCTATGGTTCTCCACCTGGGTCAGGAAAGCAAAATTGTCCCTCTCCTCGCTGGAAGTCCAAAAAAAAAGGCGTAAATTTGACTAAGTGCCTAGGAGGATGTCCCTTTAAGAAGGCTGACCTGCTATGGTTCTCCACCCGGGTGCGGAAAGCAAAATTAGTCCCTCTCCTAGCTGGAAGTCCAAAAAAAAGGCGTGAATTTGACTAAGTGTCTAGGAGCATTTCCCTTTAAGAAGGCCGACGTGCTATGGTTCTCCACCTGGGTACGGAACGCCAAATTAGTCCCTCTCCTAGCTGGAAGTCCAAAAAAAAGGCGTGAATTTGACTAAGTGTCTAGGAGCATTTCCCTTTAAGAAGGCCGACGTGCTATGGTTCTCCACCTGGGTACGGAACGCCAAATTAGTCCCTCTCCTAGCTGGAAGTCAAAAAAAAAGGCGTGAATTTGACTAAGTGTCTAGGAGCATTTCCCTTTAAGAAGGCCGACGTGCTATGGTTCTCCACCTGGGTACGGAACGCCAAATTAGTCCCTCTCCTAGCTGGAAGTAGTCAAAAAAAGGCGGAAATTTGACTAAGTGTCATTATTTTAGAGTACCAGGCCTCTATAGAAAAGTTTGGTTTTTTGTCTATGTGTCATCATTTTAGAGTACCAGGCCTCTATAGAAAAGTTTGGTTTTTTGTCTATGTGTCATCGTTTTAGAGTACCAGGCCTCTATAGAAAAGTTTGGTAAATTTGACTAAGTGTCTAGGAGCATTTCCCTTTAAGAAGGCCGACCTGCTATGGTTCTCCACCCGGGTACGGAAAGCAAAATTAGTCCCTCTCCTCGCTGGAAGTCCAAAAAAAAAAGGCGTGAATTTGACTAAGTGCCTAGGAGCATTTCCCTTTAAGAAGGCCGACGTGCTATGGTTCTCCACCTGGGTCAGGAAAGCAAAATTGTCCCTCTCCTCGCTGGAAGTCCAAAAAAAAAGGCGTAAATTTGACTAAGTGCCTAGGAGGATGTCCCTTTAAGAAGGCTGACCTGCTATGGTTCTCCACCCGGGTGCGGAAAGCAAAATTAGTCCCTCTCCTCGCTGGAAGTCCAAAAAAAAGGCGTGAATTTGACTAAGTGCCTAGGAGGATGTCCCTTTAAGAAGGCTGACCTGCTATGGTTCTCCACCCGGGTGCGGAAAGCAAAATTAGTCCCTCTCCTCGCTGGAAGTCCAAAAAAAAGGCGTGAATTTGACTAAGTGCCTAGGAGCATTTCCCTTTAAGAAGGCCGACGTGCTATGGTTCTCCACCTGGGTCAGAAAAGCAAAATTGTCCCTCTCCTAGCTGGAAGTCCAAAAAAAAAGGCGTGAATTTGACTAAGTGTCTAGGAGGATGTCCCCTTAAGAAGGCCGACGTGCCTTGGTTCTCTACCTGGGTACGGAACACCAAATTAGTCCCTCTCCTAGCTGGAAGTCCAAAAAAAAGGCGTGAATTTGACTAAGTGTCTAGGAGCATTTCCCTTTAAGAAGGCCGACGTGCCTTGGTTCTCTACCTGGGTACGGAACACCAAATTAGTCCCTCTCCTAGCTGGAAGTCCAAAAAAAAGGCGTGAATTTGACTAAGTGCCTAGGAGGATGTCCCTTTAAGAAGGCCGACGTGCTATGGTTCTCCACCTGGGTCAGGAAAGCAAAATTAGTCCCTCTCCTCGCTGGAAGTCCAAAAAAAAAAGGTGTAAATTTGACTAAGTGTCTAGGAGCATTTCCCTTTAAGAAGGCCGACCTGCTATGGTTCTCCACCTGGGTCAGGAACGCCAAATTGTCCCTCTCCTCGCTGGAAGTCCAAAAAAAAGGTGTAAATTTGACTAAGTGCCTAGGAGGATGTCCCTTTAAGAAGGCCGACTCTTTTGGGGCCCTATAATTAGTCCCTCTCCTCGCTGGAAGTCCAAAAAAAAAAGGTGTAAATTTGACTAAGTGTCTAGGAGGATGTCCCCTTAAGAAGGCCGACGTGCCTTGGTTCTCTACCTGGGTACGGAACGCCAAATTAGTCCCTCTCCTAGCTGGAAGTCCAAAAAAAAAGGCGTGAATTTGACTAAGTGTCTAGGAGCATTTCCCTTTAAGAAGGCCGACGTGCTATGGTTCTCCACCTGGGTCAGGAACGCCAAATTAGTCCCTCTCCTCGCTGGAAGTCCAAAAAAAAGGCGTGAATTTGACTAAGTGCCTAGGAGGATGTCCCTTTAAGAAGGCTGACCTGCTATGGTTCTCCACCCGGGTACGGAAAGCAAAATTAGTCCCTCTCCTCGCTGGAAGTCCAAAAAAAAGGCGTAAATTTGACTAAGTGCCTAGGAGGATGTCCCTTTAAGAAGGCCGACGTGCTATGGTTCTCCACCTGGGTCAGGAAAGCAAAATTGTCCCTCTCCTCGCTGGAAGTCCAAAAAAAAGGCGTAAATTTGACTAAGTGCCTAGGAGGATGTCCCTTTAAGAAGGCTGACCTGCTATGGTTCTCCACCCGGGTACGGAAAGCAAAATTAGTCCCTCTCCTAGCTGGAAGTCCAAAAAAAAGGTGTAAATTTGACTAAGTGCCTAGGAGGATGTCCCTTTAAGAAGGCCGACGTGCTATGGTCCTCCACCTGGGTCAGGAACGCCAAATTAGTCCCTCTCCTCGCTGGAAGTAGTCAAAAAAAGGCGGAAATTTGACTAAGTGCCTAGGAGGATGTCCCTTTAAGAAGGCCGACGTGCTATGGTTCTCCACCCGGGTCCGGAACTCAAAATTAGTCCCTCTCCTAGTTGGAAGTCATCAAAAAAAGGCGGAAATTTGACTAAGTGCCATCATTTTAGAGTACCAGGACTATAGCTGGGGAATTGGAGCCCTCTGGTGGACACTCGCTGCAAATGCACCCTGAATTAAAGACATTATTTCCAGTTCTTTTGGGGCCCTATTTTCAGGCGTAAATTTGACTAAGTGTCTAGGGGCATGTCCCTTTAAGAAGGCCGACCTGCTATGGTTCTCCACCTGGGTCTGGAACGCCAAATTAGTCCCTCTCCTCGCTGGAAGTCCAAAAAAAAGGCGTGAATTTGACTAAGTGCCTAGGAGGATGTCCCTTAAAGAAGGCTGACCTGCTATGGTTCTCCACCCGGGTACGGAAAGCAAAATTAGTCCCTCTCCTCGCTGGAAGTCCAAAAAAAAAGGTGTAAATTTGACTAAGTGCCTAGGAGGATGTCCCTTTAAGAAGGCCGACGTGCTATGGTCCTCCACCTGGGTCAGGAACGCAAAATTGTCCCTCTCCTCGCTGGAAGTCCAAAAAAAAGGCGTGAATTTGACTAAGTGTCTAGGAGCATTTCCCTTTAAGAAGGCCGACCTGCTATGGTTCTCCACCTGGGTACGGAACGCCAAATTAGTCCCTCTCCTCGCTGGAAGTCCAAAAAAAAGGCGTGAATTTGACTAAGTGCCTAGGAGGATGTCCCTTTAAGAAGGCCGACGTGCTATGGTTCTCCACCTGGGTACAGAACGCCAAATTAGTCCCTCTCCTCGCTGGAAGTCCAAAAAAAAGGCGTGAATTTGACTAAGTGCCTAGGAGGATGTCCCTTTAAGAAGGCCGACGTGCTATGGTTCTCCACCTGGGTACAGAACGCCAAATTAGTCCCTCTCCTCGCTGGAAGTCCAAAAAAAAGGCGTGAATTTGACTAAGTGCCTAGGAGGATGTCACCTTAAGAAGGCCGACCTGCTATGGTTCTCCACCTGGGTACAGAACGCCAAATTAGTCCCTCTCCTCGCTGGAAGTCCAAAAAAAAGGCGTGAATTTGACTAAGTGCCTAGGAGGATGTCACCTTAAGAAGGCCGACGTGCTATGGTTCTCCACCTGGGTACGGAACGCCAAATTAGTCCCTCTCCTCGCTGGAAGTCCAAAAAAAAGGCGTAAATTTGACTAAGTGCCTAGGAGGATGTCCCTTTAAGAAGGCCGACGTGCTATGGTTCTCCACCTGGGTACGGAACGCCAAATTAGTCCCTCTCCTCGCTGGAAGTCCCAAAAAAAAGGTGTAAATTTGACTAAGTGTCTAGGAGCATTTCCCTTTAAGAAGGCCGACCTGCTATGGTTCTCCACCTGGGTACGGAACGCCAAATTAGTCCCTCTCCTAGCTGGAAGTAGTCAAAAAAAGGCGGAAATTTGACTAAGTGTCATTATTTTAGAGTACCAGGCCTCTATAGAAAAGTTTGGTTTTTTGTCTATGTGTCATCATTTTAGAGTACCAGGCCTCTATAGAAAAGTTTGGTAAATTTGACTAAGTGTCTAGGAGCATTTCCCTTTAAGAAGGCCGACGTGCTATGGTTCTCCACCTGGGTCAGGAAAGCAAAATTGTCCCTCTCCTCGCTGGAAGTCCAAAAAAAAGGCGTGAATTTGACTAAGTGCCTAGGAGCATTTCCCTTTAAGAAGGCCGACGTGCTATGGTTCTCCACCTGGGTCAGGAAAGCAAAATTGTCCCTCTCCTCGCTGGAAGTCCAAAAAAAAGGCGTGAATTTGACTAAGTGCCTAGGAGCATTTCCCTTTAAGAAGGCCGACGTGCTATGGTTCTCCACCTGGGTCAGGAAAGCAAAATTGTCCCTCTCCTCGCTGGAAGTCCAAAAAAAAGGCGTGAATTTGACTAAGTGCCTAGGAGGATGTCCCTTTAAGAAGGCCGACGTGCTATGGTTCTCCACCTGGGTCAGGAAAGCAAAATTGTCCCTCTCCTCGCTGGAAGTCCAAAAAAAAGGCGTAAATTTGACTAAGTGCCTAGGAGGATGTCCCTTAAAGAAGGCCGACGTGCTATGGTTCTCCACCTGGGTCTGGAACGCCAAATTAGTCCCTCTCCTCGCTGGAAGTCCAAAAAAAAAGGCGGAAATTTGACTAAGTGCCTAGGAGGATGTCCCTTTAAGAAGGCCGACGTGCTATGGTTCTCCACCCGGGTCCGGAACTCAAAATTAGTCCCTCTCCTAGTTGGAAGTCATCAAAAAAAGGCGGAAATTTGACTAAGTGCCATCATTTTAGAGTACCAGGACTATAGCTGGGGAATTGGAGCCCTCTGGTGGACACTCGCTGCAAATGCACCCTGAATTAAACACATTATTTCCAGTTCTTTTGGTGTTCCCGGGGAATGAGAGGCCTTTTGTGGGCCAGAAAGAGTGGGGGACCCTTGGAGCCCCTATTTTCAGACAGTTTGGCTTATTTCGGTGACGCCGGGGCGTCCATCAGGTCTTCCCGGGGAATGAGAGGCCTTTTGTGGCCATATGTCAACAAAAGAGTGGGGAAATGGAGCCCTCCGGTGGACTCCCGCTGCAAATGCACCCCCCAAATTAAATACATTAATTCCAGGCCTTTTGGGGCCCTATATTCAGACGGTGTGTAGCCCTCCAGTGGACTCCCGCCTCCAATGCACCCCCCAAATTAAAGACATCACCCCCCAAATTAAAGGCATCATTTCCAGTTCTTTTGGGGCCCTATTTTCAGACAGTTTGGCGGATTTCGGTGACGCCGGGGCGTCCATCAGGTCTTCCCGGGGAATGAGAGGCCTTTTGTGGCCATATGTCAACAAAAGAGTGGGGAAATGGAGCCCTCCGGTGGACTCCCGCTGCAAATGCACCCCCCAAATTAAATACATTAATTCCAGGCCTTTTGGGGCCCTATATTCAGACGGTGTGTAGCCCTCCAGTGGACTCCCGCCTCCAATGCACCCCCCAAATTAAAGACATCACCCCCCAAATTAAAGGCATCATTTCCAGTTCTTTTGGGGCCCTATTTTCAGACAGTTTGGCGGATTTCCTTGACGCCGGGGAGTCCTACAGGTGTTCCCGGGGAATGAGAGGCCTTTTGTGGGCCAGAAAGAGTGGGGAACCCTTGGAGCCCCTATTTTCAGACAGTTTGGCTTATTTCGGTGACGCCGGGGCGTCCATCAGGTCTTCCCGGGGAATGAGAGGCCTTTTGTGGCCATATGTCAACAAAAGAGTGGGGAAATGGAGCCCTCCGGTGGACTCCCGCTGCAAATGCACCCCCCAAATTAAATACATTAATTCCAGGCCTTTTGGGGCCCTATATTCAGACGGTGTGGAGCCCTCCAGTGGACTCCCGCCTCCAATGCACCCCCATAATTATAGACATCACCCCCCAAATTAAACACATTATTTCCAGTTCTTTTGGGCCCCTATTTTCAGACGGTTTGGCGTATTTCCTTGACGCCGGGGAGTCCTACAGGTGTTCCCGGGGAATGAGAGGCCTTTTGTGGGCCAGAAAGAGTGGGGAACCCTTGGAGCCCCTATTTTCAGACAGTTTGGCTTATTTCGGTGAGGCCGGGGCGTCCATCAGGTCTTCCCGGGGAATGAGAGACCTTTTGTGGGCCATATTTTCAGACAGATTGGCCTGTTTCAGTGACGCCGAGGCGTCCATCAGGTCTTCCCGGGGAGTGTGAGGCCTTTTGGGGCCCTATTTTCAGACAGAAAAAAAAGAAAAGTAACCCTTACACTACAAAGGACAGCGGGGAAACGCCCCCCCAGCAAAGTCACAGGGGAAGTGGGGTAGACAAGTGGAGAGTGTCTGGGGAAAAGTCCACAAAATGATCAAAAATCACACACAGGTACGAGTGCCACAAGTCCCGCCGCGTCCCACCCGAGTCCGAGGTGCCCCCCACATGCCCAAAACGCACCCAGCAAAGGCGCACTGTGAGTGGGGAAGAAAAGTTGGAAAAGTGGGCAAAAGTCCCGAATTTGATCCAATATTATACCCAGGTTCGAGTCCCACAAGTCCCGCCGCGTTCCACCAGTGTTCCGGGGTGCCTACAATGTCCACAACTCACCCAGCAAAGGCGCACTGTGATTGGGAAGAAAAGTTGGGAAAGTGGGCAAAAGTCCCGAATTTGATCCAAAATCACACCCAGGTTTGAGTCCCACAAGTCCCGCCGCGTTCCACCAGGGTTCCGGGGTGCCTGACATGTCCACGACGCACCCAGCAAAGGCGCACTGTGATTGGGAAGAAAAGTCGGAAAAGTGGGCAAAAGTCCGGAAAATGACCAAAAACCACACCCAGGTTAGAGCCCCACACGTCCTGCAGTCGCACCCGAGTCCTGGGATGCCCAACATGTCCAAAAAAATCAAAAAAAGCCCAAAAAATCAAAAAAATCCCCGGGCCGTATCTTGGACGCCGGCGTACCGCGTTCGGCCCTCGTGCCGTAGTTTGGCGACCGATTGTAAAAATTTGCCGCGACCGGCTAGTTTTTTTCCTTGGAGTAAATAGAGAGTAGATCCAGCAGAAAATATGCACTATAAACAAAGAGAGGGAGTTTGGAGGGGGGCAAAAACGCCCTCTTGGAACTTTTGCAGCAGCACACATCAAACTAGCGGGGAGAAGGCATGCATAGCAAAAGTCCACGAAATGATCAAAAATCACACCCAGGTTCGAGTCCCACAAGTCCCGCCGCGTTCCACCAGTGTGCCTGACATGTCCACAACGCACCCAGCAAAGGCGCACTGTGAGTGGGCAAGAAAAGTTGGGAAAGTGGGCAAAAGTCCCGAATTTGGTCCAAAATCACACCCAGGTTAGAGTCCCACAAGTCCCGCCGCGTTCCACCAGTGTCTCGGGGTGCCTACAATGTCCACAACTTACCCAGCAAAGGCGCACTGTGATTGGGAAGAAAAGTTGGGAAAGTGGGCAAAAGTCCCGAATTTGGTCCAAAATCACACCCAGGTTCGAGTCCCACAAGTCCCGCCGCGTTCCACCAGGGTTCCGGGGCGCCTACAATGTCCACGACGCACCCAGCAAAGGCGCACTGTGATTGGGAAGAAAAGTTGGGAAAGTGGGCAAAAGTCCCGAATTTGGTCCAAAATCACACCCAGGTTCGAGTCCCACAAGTCCCGCCGCGTTCCACCAGGGTCTCGGGGTGCCTACAATGTCCACAACGCACCCAGCAAAGGCGCACTGTGATTGGGAAGAAAAGTTGGGAAAGTGGGCAAAAGTCCCGAATTTGGTCCAAAATCACACCCAGGTTCGAGTCCCACAAGTCCCGCCGCGTTCCACCAGGGTTCCGGGGTGCCTACAATGTCCACAACTTACCCAGCAAAGGTGCACTGTGATTGGGAAGAAAAGTTGGGAAAGTGGGCAAAAGTCCCGAATTTGGTCCAAAATCACACCCAGGTTCGAGTCCCACAAGTCCCGCCGCGTTCCACCAGGGTTCCGGGGTGCCTACAATGTCCACAACTTACCCAGCAAAGGTGCACTGTGATTGGGAAGAAAAGTTGGGAAAGTGGGCAAAAGTCCCGAATTTGGTCCAAAATCACACCCAGGTTCGAGTCCCACAAGTCCCGCCGCGTTCCACCAGGGTTCCGGGGTGCCTACAATGTCCACAACTCACCCAGCAAAGGCGCACTGTGATTGGGAAGAAAAGTTGGGAAAGTGGGCAAAAGTCCCGAATTTGGTCCAAAATCACACCCAGGTTCGAGTCCCACAAGTACCGCCGCGTTCCACCAGGGTTCCGGGGTGCCTACAATGTCCACAACGCACCCAGCAAAGGCGCACTGTGATTGGGAAGAAAAGTTGGGAAAGTGGGCAAAAGTCCCGAATTTGGTCCAAAATCACACCCAGGTTCGAGTCCCACAAGTCCCGCCGCGTTCCACCAGGGTTCCGGGGTGCCTACAATGTCCACAACTTACCCAGCAAAGGTGCACTGTGATTGGGAAGAAAAGTTGGGAAAGTGGGCAAAAGTCCCGAATTTGGTCCAAAATCACACCCAGGTTCGAGTCCCACAAGTCCCGCCGCGTTCCACCAGGGTTCCGGGGTGCCTACAATGTCCACAACGCACCCAGCAAAGGCGCACTGTGATTGGGAAGAAAAGTTGGGAAAGTGGGCAAAAGTCCCGAATTTGGTCCAAAATCACACCCAGGTTCGAGTCCCACAAGTCCCGCCGCGTTCCACCAGTGTCTCGGGGTGCCTACAATGTCCACAACTTACCCAGCAAAGGCGCACTGTGATTGGGAAGAAAAGTTGGGAAAGTGGGCAAAAGTCCCGAATTTGGTCCAAAATCACACCCAGGTTCGAGTCCCACAAGTCCCGCCGCGTTCCACCAGGGTTCCGGGGTGCCTACAATGTCCACAACGCACCCAGCAAAGGCGCACTGTGATTGGGAAGAAAAGTTGGGAAAGTGGGCAAAAGTCCCGAATTTGATCCAATATTATGCCCGGGTTGGAGTACCACGAGTCCGGCCGCGTTCCACCGGTGTCCCGGGGGTGCCTGCCATGTCCACAACTTACCCAGCAAAGGCGCACTGTGATTCGGAAGAAAAGTTGGGAAAGTGGGGAAAAAAAGGACCGGGAAATATCCAAAATTATGCCCGGGTTGGAGTACCACGAGTCCGGCCGCGTTCCATCGGTGTCCCGGGGGTGCCTGGCACGTCCACAACTTACCCAGCAAAGGCGCACTGTCAGTGGGGAAGACCAAACATGTCTCGGATTTTTTCCAAGTACCTTAACGAGAGAGGCTAAAAAGCACCTGTTTTTACCTTCTCTCGTTGTTGTACTTAGAAAAAAAACGAGAAAAAAAAAAATCTGGGTTTTTTTCTAAGTACCTTAACGAGAGAGGCTAAAAAAACCATTTTTTACCTTCTCTCGTTGTTGTACTTAGAAAAAAAACGAGAAAAAAAATTTTCCCCATTCATTTCAATGGGAGTTCATTTTTTTTTTGGGATTTTTTCTAAGTACCTTAACGAGAGAGGCTTAATTTTTCACCTACTTTTTACCTTCTCTCGATTTTTCGTTTTTTACCTGGTCGACCAAAACACCTCCATCTCGTTACTATGTGCACCATGTCTGACAGGCTGAAATCACAGGGAACGCGTCCGAGTCAAAGTGAGCTATTTTCGGACACAAATATGGTGTTTTTCCCCTCTATCCTCTGGTCCTTTTTTCAAACTGATCTTCCAGCATCTGAGCGACAGGGGCTCATGCAGACACCTGTGTCCGCCCGAGGGGCGCCTTCCCGGACACATATATGGTGCTTTCCCCCTCTTTACCCCGGTCCTTTTTCAAACTGCTCTTCCAGCATCTGAGCGACAGGGGCTCATGCAGACACCTGTGTCCGCCTAAGGGGCGCCTTCTCGGACACATTTTCAACTTTTCCCGCATGAATGAAATCCTGGAACTGATTCCACCCAGGTACTTAGGGCTTCCAGGGCTTGAGCGACAGGGGCTCTGTCCGGAGCGTGTGTCCGCCTAGGGGGCGCTGTCCCGGACACATTTTCAACTTTTCCCGCATGGATGAAATCCTGGAACTGATTCCACCCAGGTACTTAGGGCTTCCAGGGCTTGAGCGACAGGGGCTCTGTCCGGAGCGTGTGTCCGCCTAGGGGGCGCTGTCTCGGACACATTTTCAACTTTTCCCGCATGGATGAAATCCTGGAACTGATTCCACCCAGGTACTTAGGACTTCCAGGGCTTGAGCGACAGGGGCTCTGTCCGGAGCGTGTGTCCGCCTAGGGGGCGCTGTCCCGGACACATTTTCAACTTTTCCCGCATGAATGAAATCCTGGAACTGATTCCACCCAGGTACTTAGGGCTTCCAGGGCTTGAGCGACAGGGGCTCTGTCCGGAGCGTGTGTCCGCCTAGGGGGCGCTGTCTCGGACACATTTTCAACTTTTCCCGCATGAATGAAATCCTGGAACTGATTCCACCCAGGTACTTAGGGCTTCCAGGGCTTGAGCGACAGGGGCTCTGTCCGGAGCGTGTGTCC
>NC_084580.2:45000-50000 GCF_033978685.3 Nerophis lumbriciformis
GTCATCATTTTAGAGTACCAGGCCTCTATAGAAAAGTTTGGTAAATTTGACTAAGTGTCTAGGAGCATTTCCCTTTAAGAAGGCCGACGTGCTATGGTTCTCCACCTGGGTCAGGAAAGCAAAATTGTCCCTCTCCTCGCTGGAAGTCCAAAAAAAAGGCGTGAATTTGACTAAGTGCCTAGGAGCATTTCCCTTTAAGAAGGCCGACGTGCTATGGTTCTCCACCTGGGTCAGGAAAGCAAAATTGTCCCTCTCCTCGCTGGAAGTCCAAAAAAAAGGCGTGAATTTGACTAAGTGCCTAGGAGGATGTCCCTTTAAGAAGGCCGACGTGCTATGGTTCTCCACCTGGGTCAGGAAAGCAAAATTGTCCCTCTCCTCGCTGGAAGTCCAAAAAAAAGGCGTAAATTTGACTAAGTGCCTAGGAGGATGTCCCTTAAAGAAGGCCGACGTGCTATGGTTCTCCACCTGGGTCTGGAACGCCAAATTAGTCCCTCTCCTCGCTGGAAGTCCAAAAAAAAAGGCGGAAATTTGACTAAGTGCCTAGGAGGATGTCCCTTTAAGAAGGCCGACGTGCTATGGTTCTCCACCCGGGTCCGGAACTCAAAATTAGTCCCTCTCCTAGTTGGAAGTCATCAAAAAAAGGCGGAAATTTGACTAAGTGCCATCATTTTAGAGTACCAGGACTATAGCTGGGGAATTGGAGCCCTCTGGTGGACACTCGCTGCAAATGCACCCTGAATTAAACACATTATTTCCAGTTCTTTTGGTGTTCCCGGGGAATGAGAGGCCTTTTGTGGGCCAGAAAGAGTGGGGGACCCTTGGAGCCCCTATTTTCAGACAGTTTGGCTTATTTCGGTGACGCCGGGGCGTCCATCAGGTCTTCCCGGGGAATGAGAGGCCTTTTGTGGCCATATGTCAACAAAAGAGTGGGGAAATGGAGCCCTCCGGTGGACTCCCGCTGCAAATGCACCCCCCAAATTAAATACATTAATTCCAGGCCTTTTGGGGCCCTATATTCAGACGGTGTGTAGCCCTCCAGTGGACTCCCGCCTCCAATGCACCCCCCAAATTAAAGACATCACCCCCCAAATTAAAGGCATCATTTCCAGTTCTTTTGGGGCCCTATTTTCAGACAGTTTGGCGGATTTCGGTGACGCCGGGGCGTCCATCAGGTCTTCCCGGGGAATGAGAGGCCTTTTGTGGCCATATGTCAACAAAAGAGTGGGGAAATGGAGCCCTCCGGTGGACTCCCGCTGCAAATGCACCCCCCAAATTAAATACATTAATTCCAGGCCTTTTGGGGCCCTATATTCAGACGGTGTGTAGCCCTCCAGTGGACTCCCGCCTCCAATGCACCCCCCAAATTAAAGACATCACCCCCCAAATTAAAGGCATCATTTCCAGTTCTTTTGGGGCCCTATTTTCAGACAGTTTGGCGGATTTCCTTGACGCCGGGGAGTCCTACAGGTGTTCCCGGGGAATGAGAGGCCTTTTGTGGGCCAGAAAGAGTGGGGAACCCTTGGAGCCCCTATTTTCAGACAGTTTGGCTTATTTCGGTGACGCCGGGGCGTCCATCAGGTCTTCCCGGGGAATGAGAGGCCTTTTGTGGCCATATGTCAACAAAAGAGTGGGGAAATGGAGCCCTCCGGTGGACTCCCGCTGCAAATGCACCCCCCAAATTAAATACATTAATTCCAGGCCTTTTGGGGCCCTATATTCAGACGGTGTGGAGCCCTCCAGTGGACTCCCGCCTCCAATGCACCCCCATAATTATAGACATCACCCCCCAAATTAAACACATTATTTCCAGTTCTTTTGGGCCCCTATTTTCAGACGGTTTGGCGTATTTCCTTGACGCCGGGGAGTCCTACAGGTGTTCCCGGGGAATGAGAGGCCTTTTGTGGGCCAGAAAGAGTGGGGAACCCTTGGAGCCCCTATTTTCAGACAGTTTGGCTTATTTCGGTGAGGCCGGGGCGTCCATCAGGTCTTCCCGGGGAATGAGAGACCTTTTGTGGGCCATATTTTCAGACAGATTGGCCTGTTTCAGTGACGCCGAGGCGTCCATCAGGTCTTCCCGGGGAGTGTGAGGCCTTTTGGGGCCCTATTTTCAGACAGAAAAAAAAGAAAAGTAACCCTTACACTACAAAGGACAGCGGGGAAACGCCCCCCCAGCAAAGTCACAGGGGAAGTGGGGTAGACAAGTGGAGAGTGTCTGGGGAAAAGTCCACAAAATGATCAAAAATCACACACAGGTACGAGTGCCACAAGTCCCGCCGCGTCCCACCCGAGTCCGAGGTGCCCCCCACATGCCCAAAACGCACCCAGCAAAGGCGCACTGTGAGTGGGGAAGAAAAGTTGGAAAAGTGGGCAAAAGTCCCGAATTTGATCCAATATTATACCCAGGTTCGAGTCCCACAAGTCCCGCCGCGTTCCACCAGTGTTCCGGGGTGCCTACAATGTCCACAACTCACCCAGCAAAGGCGCACTGTGATTGGGAAGAAAAGTTGGGAAAGTGGGCAAAAGTCCCGAATTTGATCCAAAATCACACCCAGGTTTGAGTCCCACAAGTCCCGCCGCGTTCCACCAGGGTTCCGGGGTGCCTGACATGTCCACGACGCACCCAGCAAAGGCGCACTGTGATTGGGAAGAAAAGTCGGAAAAGTGGGCAAAAGTCCGGAAAATGACCAAAAACCACACCCAGGTTAGAGCCCCACACGTCCTGCAGTCGCACCCGAGTCCTGGGATGCCCAACATGTCCAAAAAAATCAAAAAAAGCCCAAAAAATCAAAAAAATCCCCGGGCCGTATCTTGGACGCCGGCGTACCGCGTTCGGCCCTCGTGCCGTAGTTTGGCGACCGATTGTAAAAATTTGCCGCGACCGGCTAGTTTTTTTCCTTGGAGTAAATAGAGAGTAGATCCAGCAGAAAATATGCACTATAAACAAAGAGAGGGAGTTTGGAGGGGGGCAAAAACGCCCTCTTGGAACTTTTGCAGCAGCACACATCAAACTAGCGGGGAGAAGGCATGCATAGCAAAAGTCCACGAAATGATCAAAAATCACACCCAGGTTCGAGTCCCACAAGTCCCGCCGCGTTCCACCAGTGTGCCTGACATGTCCACAACGCACCCAGCAAAGGCGCACTGTGAGTGGGCAAGAAAAGTTGGGAAAGTGGGCAAAAGTCCCGAATTTGGTCCAAAATCACACCCAGGTTAGAGTCCCACAAGTCCCGCCGCGTTCCACCAGTGTCTCGGGGTGCCTACAATGTCCACAACTTACCCAGCAAAGGCGCACTGTGATTGGGAAGAAAAGTTGGGAAAGTGGGCAAAAGTCCCGAATTTGGTCCAAAATCACACCCAGGTTCGAGTCCCACAAGTCCCGCCGCGTTCCACCAGGGTTCCGGGGCGCCTACAATGTCCACGACGCACCCAGCAAAGGCGCACTGTGATTGGGAAGAAAAGTTGGGAAAGTGGGCAAAAGTCCCGAATTTGGTCCAAAATCACACCCAGGTTCGAGTCCCACAAGTCCCGCCGCGTTCCACCAGGGTCTCGGGGTGCCTACAATGTCCACAACGCACCCAGCAAAGGCGCACTGTGATTGGGAAGAAAAGTTGGGAAAGTGGGCAAAAGTCCCGAATTTGGTCCAAAATCACACCCAGGTTCGAGTCCCACAAGTCCCGCCGCGTTCCACCAGGGTTCCGGGGTGCCTACAATGTCCACAACTTACCCAGCAAAGGTGCACTGTGATTGGGAAGAAAAGTTGGGAAAGTGGGCAAAAGTCCCGAATTTGGTCCAAAATCACACCCAGGTTCGAGTCCCACAAGTCCCGCCGCGTTCCACCAGGGTTCCGGGGTGCCTACAATGTCCACAACTTACCCAGCAAAGGTGCACTGTGATTGGGAAGAAAAGTTGGGAAAGTGGGCAAAAGTCCCGAATTTGGTCCAAAATCACACCCAGGTTCGAGTCCCACAAGTCCCGCCGCGTTCCACCAGGGTTCCGGGGTGCCTACAATGTCCACAACTCACCCAGCAAAGGCGCACTGTGATTGGGAAGAAAAGTTGGGAAAGTGGGCAAAAGTCCCGAATTTGGTCCAAAATCACACCCAGGTTCGAGTCCCACAAGTACCGCCGCGTTCCACCAGGGTTCCGGGGTGCCTACAATGTCCACAACGCACCCAGCAAAGGCGCACTGTGATTGGGAAGAAAAGTTGGGAAAGTGGGCAAAAGTCCCGAATTTGGTCCAAAATCACACCCAGGTTCGAGTCCCACAAGTCCCGCCGCGTTCCACCAGGGTTCCGGGGTGCCTACAATGTCCACAACTTACCCAGCAAAGGTGCACTGTGATTGGGAAGAAAAGTTGGGAAAGTGGGCAAAAGTCCCGAATTTGGTCCAAAATCACACCCAGGTTCGAGTCCCACAAGTCCCGCCGCGTTCCACCAGGGTTCCGGGGTGCCTACAATGTCCACAACGCACCCAGCAAAGGCGCACTGTGATTGGGAAGAAAAGTTGGGAAAGTGGGCAAAAGTCCCGAATTTGGTCCAAAATCACACCCAGGTTCGAGTCCCACAAGTCCCGCCGCGTTCCACCAGTGTCTCGGGGTGCCTACAATGTCCACAACTTACCCAGCAAAGGCGCACTGTGATTGGGAAGAAAAGTTGGGAAAGTGGGCAAAAGTCCCGAATTTGGTCCAAAATCACACCCAGGTTCGAGTCCCACAAGTCCCGCCGCGTTCCACCAGGGTTCCGGGGTGCCTACAATGTCCACAACGCACCCAGCAAAGGCGCACTGTGATTGGGAAGAAAAGTTGGGAAAGTGGGCAAAAGTCCCGAATTTGATCCAATATTATGCCCGGGTTGGAGTACCACGAGTCCGGCCGCGTTCCACCGGTGTCCCGGGGGTGCCTGCCATGTCCACAACTTACCCAGCAAAGGCGCACTGTGATTCGGAAGAAAAGTTGGGAAAGTGGGGAAAAAAAGGACCGGGAAATATCCAAAATTATGCCCG
>NC_084580.2:62500-70000 GCF_033978685.3 Nerophis lumbriciformis
AAAGCAAAATTGTCCCTCTCCTCGCTGGAAGTCCAAAAAAAAGGCGTAAATTTGACTAAGTGCCTAGGAGGATGTCCCTTTAAGAAGGCCGACGTGCTATGGTTCTCCACCTGGGTCAGGAAAGCAAAATTGTCCCTCTCCTCGCTGGAAGTCCAAAAAAAAGGCGTGAATTTGACTAAGTGCCTAGGAGGATGTCCCTTTAAGAAGGCCGACCTGCTATGGTTCTCCACCTGGGTCCGGAAAGCAAAATTAGTCCCTCTCCTCGCTGGAAGTCCAAATAAAAGGCGTAAATTTGACTAAGTGCCTAGGAGGATGTCCCTTTAAGAAGGCCGACGTGCTATGGTTGTCCACCTGGGTCAGGAACGCAAAATTAGTCCCTCTCCTCGCTGGAAGTCCAAAAAAAAGGCGGAAATTTGACTAAGTGCCTAGGAGGATGTCCCTTTAAGAAGGCTGACCTGCTATGGTTCTCCACCCGGGTACGGAAAGCAAAATTAGTCCCTCTCCTCGCTGGAAGTCCAAAAAAAAGGCGTGAATTTGACTAAGTGCCTAGGAGGATGTCCCTTTAAGAAGGCCGACGTGCTATGGTTCTCCACCTGGGTACGGAACGCCAAATTAGTCCCTCTCCTAGCTGGAAGTAGTCAAAAAAAGGCGGAAATTTGACTAAGTGTCATTATTTTAGAGTACCAGGCCTCTATAGAAAAGTTTGGTTTTTTGTCTATGTGTCATCATTTTAGAGTACCAGGCCTCTATAGAAAAGTTTGGTAAATTTGACTAAGTGTCTAGGAGCATTTCCCTTTAAGAAGGCCGACGTGCTATGGTTCTCCACCTGGGTCAGGAAAGCAAAATTGTCCCTCTCCTCGCTGGAAGTCCAAAAAAAAGGCGTGAATTTGACTAAGTGCCTAGGAGCATTTCCCTTTAAGAAGGCCGACGTGCTATGGTTCTCCACCTGGGTCAGGAAAGCAAAATTGTCCCTCTCCTCGCTGGAAGTCCAAAAAAAAGGCGTGAATTTGACTAAGTGCCTAGGAGCATTTCCCTTTAAGAAGGCCGACGTGCTATGGTTCTCCACCTGGGTCAGGAAAGCAAAATTGTCCCTCTCCTCGCTGGAAGTCCAAAAAAAAGGCGTGAATTTGACTAAGTGCCTAGGAGGATGTCCCTTTAAGAAGGCCGACGTGCTATGGTTCTCCACCTGGGTCAGGAAAGCAAAATTGTCCCTCTCCTCGCTGGAAGTCCAAAAAAAAGGCGTAAATTTGACTAAGTGCCTAGGAGGATGTCCCTTAAAGAAGGCCGACGTGCTATGGTTCTCCACCTGGGTCTGGAACGCCAAATTAGTCCCTCTCCTCGCTGGAAGTCCAAAAAAAAAGGCGGAAATTTGACTAAGTGCCTAGGAGGATGTCCCTTTAAGAAGGCCGACGTGCTATGGTTCTCCACCCGGGTCCGGAACTCAAAATTAGTCCCTCTCCTAGTTGGAAGTCATCAAAAAAAGGCGGAAATTTGACTAAGTGCCATCATTTTAGAGTACCAGGACTATAGCTGGGGAATTGGAGCCCTCTGGTGGACACTCGCTGCAAATGCACCCTGAATTAAACACATTATTTCCAGTTCTTTTGGTGTTCCCGGGGAATGAGAGGCCTTTTGTGGGCCAGAAAGAGTGGGGGACCCTTGGAGCCCCTATTTTCAGACAGTTTGGCTTATTTCGGTGACGCCGGGGCGTCCATCAGGTCTTCCCGGGGAATGAGAGGCCTTTTGTGGCCATATGTCAACAAAAGAGTGGGGAAATGGAGCCCTCCGGTGGACTCCCGCTGCAAATGCACCCCCCAAATTAAATACATTAATTCCAGGCCTTTTGGGGCCCTATATTCAGACGGTGTGTAGCCCTCCAGTGGACTCCCGCCTCCAATGCACCCCCCAAATTAAAGACATCACCCCCCAAATTAAAGGCATCATTTCCAGTTCTTTTGGGGCCCTATTTTCAGACAGTTTGGCGGATTTCGGTGACGCCGGGGCGTCCATCAGGTCTTCCCGGGGAATGAGAGGCCTTTTGTGGCCATATGTCAACAAAAGAGTGGGGAAATGGAGCCCTCCGGTGGACTCCCGCTGCAAATGCACCCCCCAAATTAAATACATTAATTCCAGGCCTTTTGGGGCCCTATATTCAGACGGTGTGTAGCCCTCCAGTGGACTCCCGCCTCCAATGCACCCCCCAAATTAAAGACATCACCCCCCAAATTAAAGGCATCATTTCCAGTTCTTTTGGGGCCCTATTTTCAGACAGTTTGGCGGATTTCCTTGACGCCGGGGAGTCCTACAGGTGTTCCCGGGGAATGAGAGGCCTTTTGTGGGCCAGAAAGAGTGGGGAACCCTTGGAGCCCCTATTTTCAGACAGTTTGGCTTATTTCGGTGACGCCGGGGCGTCCATCAGGTCTTCCCGGGGAATGAGAGGCCTTTTGTGGCCATATGTCAACAAAAGAGTGGGGAAATGGAGCCCTCCGGTGGACTCCCGCTGCAAATGCACCCCCCAAATTAAATACATTAATTCCAGGCCTTTTGGGGCCCTATATTCAGACGGTGTGGAGCCCTCCAGTGGACTCCCGCCTCCAATGCACCCCCATAATTATAGACATCACCCCCCAAATTAAACACATTATTTCCAGTTCTTTTGGGCCCCTATTTTCAGACGGTTTGGCGTATTTCCTTGACGCCGGGGAGTCCTACAGGTGTTCCCGGGGAATGAGAGGCCTTTTGTGGGCCAGAAAGAGTGGGGAACCCTTGGAGCCCCTATTTTCAGACAGTTTGGCTTATTTCGGTGAGGCCGGGGCGTCCATCAGGTCTTCCCGGGGAATGAGAGACCTTTTGTGGGCCATATTTTCAGACAGATTGGCCTGTTTCAGTGACGCCGAGGCGTCCATCAGGTCTTCCCGGGGAGTGTGAGGCCTTTTGGGGCCCTATTTTCAGACAGAAAAAAAAGAAAAGTAACCCTTACACTACAAAGGACAGCGGGGAAACGCCCCCCCAGCAAAGTCACAGGGGAAGTGGGGTAGACAAGTGGAGAGTGTCTGGGGAAAAGTCCACAAAATGATCAAAAATCACACACAGGTACGAGTGCCACAAGTCCCGCCGCGTCCCACCCGAGTCCGAGGTGCCCCCCACATGCCCAAAACGCACCCAGCAAAGGCGCACTGTGAGTGGGGAAGAAAAGTTGGAAAAGTGGGCAAAAGTCCCGAATTTGATCCAATATTATACCCAGGTTCGAGTCCCACAAGTCCCGCCGCGTTCCACCAGTGTTCCGGGGTGCCTACAATGTCCACAACTCACCCAGCAAAGGCGCACTGTGATTGGGAAGAAAAGTTGGGAAAGTGGGCAAAAGTCCCGAATTTGATCCAAAATCACACCCAGGTTTGAGTCCCACAAGTCCCGCCGCGTTCCACCAGGGTTCCGGGGTGCCTGACATGTCCACGACGCACCCAGCAAAGGCGCACTGTGATTGGGAAGAAAAGTCGGAAAAGTGGGCAAAAGTCCGGAAAATGACCAAAAACCACACCCAGGTTAGAGCCCCACACGTCCTGCAGTCGCACCCGAGTCCTGGGATGCCCAACATGTCCAAAAAAATCAAAAAAAGCCCAAAAAATCAAAAAAATCCCCGGGCCGTATCTTGGACGCCGGCGTACCGCGTTCGGCCCTCGTGCCGTAGTTTGGCGACCGATTGTAAAAATTTGCCGCGACCGGCTAGTTTTTTTCCTTGGAGTAAATAGAGAGTAGATCCAGCAGAAAATATGCACTATAAACAAAGAGAGGGAGTTTGGAGGGGGGCAAAAACGCCCTCTTGGAACTTTTGCAGCAGCACACATCAAACTAGCGGGGAGAAGGCATGCATAGCAAAAGTCCACGAAATGATCAAAAATCACACCCAGGTTCGAGTCCCACAAGTCCCGCCGCGTTCCACCAGTGTGCCTGACATGTCCACAACGCACCCAGCAAAGGCGCACTGTGAGTGGGCAAGAAAAGTTGGGAAAGTGGGCAAAAGTCCCGAATTTGGTCCAAAATCACACCCAGGTTAGAGTCCCACAAGTCCCGCCGCGTTCCACCAGTGTCTCGGGGTGCCTACAATGTCCACAACTTACCCAGCAAAGGCGCACTGTGATTGGGAAGAAAAGTTGGGAAAGTGGGCAAAAGTCCCGAATTTGGTCCAAAATCACACCCAGGTTCGAGTCCCACAAGTCCCGCCGCGTTCCACCAGGGTTCCGGGGCGCCTACAATGTCCACGACGCACCCAGCAAAGGCGCACTGTGATTGGGAAGAAAAGTTGGGAAAGTGGGCAAAAGTCCCGAATTTGGTCCAAAATCACACCCAGGTTCGAGTCCCACAAGTCCCGCCGCGTTCCACCAGGGTCTCGGGGTGCCTACAATGTCCACAACGCACCCAGCAAAGGCGCACTGTGATTGGGAAGAAAAGTTGGGAAAGTGGGCAAAAGTCCCGAATTTGGTCCAAAATCACACCCAGGTTCGAGTCCCACAAGTCCCGCCGCGTTCCACCAGGGTTCCGGGGTGCCTACAATGTCCACAACTTACCCAGCAAAGGTGCACTGTGATTGGGAAGAAAAGTTGGGAAAGTGGGCAAAAGTCCCGAATTTGGTCCAAAATCACACCCAGGTTCGAGTCCCACAAGTCCCGCCGCGTTCCACCAGGGTTCCGGGGTGCCTACAATGTCCACAACTTACCCAGCAAAGGTGCACTGTGATTGGGAAGAAAAGTTGGGAAAGTGGGCAAAAGTCCCGAATTTGGTCCAAAATCACACCCAGGTTCGAGTCCCACAAGTCCCGCCGCGTTCCACCAGGGTTCCGGGGTGCCTACAATGTCCACAACTCACCCAGCAAAGGCGCACTGTGATTGGGAAGAAAAGTTGGGAAAGTGGGCAAAAGTCCCGAATTTGGTCCAAAATCACACCCAGGTTCGAGTCCCACAAGTACCGCCGCGTTCCACCAGGGTTCCGGGGTGCCTACAATGTCCACAACGCACCCAGCAAAGGCGCACTGTGATTGGGAAGAAAAGTTGGGAAAGTGGGCAAAAGTCCCGAATTTGGTCCAAAATCACACCCAGGTTCGAGTCCCACAAGTCCCGCCGCGTTCCACCAGGGTTCCGGGGTGCCTACAATGTCCACAACTTACCCAGCAAAGGTGCACTGTGATTGGGAAGAAAAGTTGGGAAAGTGGGCAAAAGTCCCGAATTTGGTCCAAAATCACACCCAGGTTCGAGTCCCACAAGTCCCGCCGCGTTCCACCAGGGTTCCGGGGTGCCTACAATGTCCACAACGCACCCAGCAAAGGCGCACTGTGATTGGGAAGAAAAGTTGGGAAAGTGGGCAAAAGTCCCGAATTTGGTCCAAAATCACACCCAGGTTCGAGTCCCACAAGTCCCGCCGCGTTCCACCAGTGTCTCGGGGTGCCTACAATGTCCACAACTTACCCAGCAAAGGCGCACTGTGATTGGGAAGAAAAGTTGGGAAAGTGGGCAAAAGTCCCGAATTTGGTCCAAAATCACACCCAGGTTCGAGTCCCACAAGTCCCGCCGCGTTCCACCAGGGTTCCGGGGTGCCTACAATGTCCACAACGCACCCAGCAAAGGCGCACTGTGATTGGGAAGAAAAGTTGGGAAAGTGGGCAAAAGTCCCGAATTTGATCCAATATTATGCCCGGGTTGGAGTACCACGAGTCCGGCCGCGTTCCACCGGTGTCCCGGGGGTGCCTGCCATGTCCACAACTTACCCAGCAAAGGCGCACTGTGATTCGGAAGAAAAGTTGGGAAAGTGGGGAAAAAAAGGACCGGGAAATATCCAAAATTATGCCCGGGTTGGAGTACCACGAGTCCGGCCGCGTTCCATCGGTGTCCCGGGGGTGCCTGGCACGTCCACAACTTACCCAGCAAAGGCGCACTGTCAGTGGGGAAGACCAAACATGTCTCGGATTTTTTCCAAGTACCTTAACGAGAGAGGCTAAAAAGCACCTGTTTTTACCTTCTCTCGTTGTTGTACTTAGAAAAAAAACGAGAAAAAAAAAAATCTGGGTTTTTTTCTAAGTACCTTAACGAGAGAGGCTAAAAAAACCATTTTTTACCTTCTCTCGTTGTTGTACTTAGAAAAAAAACGAGAAAAAAAATTTTCCCCATTCATTTCAATGGGAGTTCATTTTTTTTTTGGGATTTTTTCTAAGTACCTTAACGAGAGAGGCTTAATTTTTCACCTACTTTTTACCTTCTCTCGATTTTTCGTTTTTTACCTGGTCGACCAAAACACCTCCATCTCGTTACTATGTGCACCATGTCTGACAGGCTGAAATCACAGGGAACGCGTCCGAGTCAAAGTGAGCTATTTTCGGACACAAATATGGTGTTTTTCCCCTCTATCCTCTGGTCCTTTTTTCAAACTGATCTTCCAGCATCTGAGCGACAGGGGCTCATGCAGACACCTGTGTCCGCCCGAGGGGCGCCTTCCCGGACACATATATGGTGCTTTCCCCCTCTTTACCCCGGTCCTTTTTCAAACTGCTCTTCCAGCATCTGAGCGACAGGGGCTCATGCAGACACCTGTGTCCGCCTAAGGGGCGCCTTCTCGGACACATTTTCAACTTTTCCCGCATGAATGAAATCCTGGAACTGATTCCACCCAGGTACTTAGGGCTTCCAGGGCTTGAGCGACAGGGGCTCTGTCCGGAGCGTGTGTCCGCCTAGGGGGCGCTGTCCCGGACACATTTTCAACTTTTCCCGCATGGATGAAATCCTGGAACTGATTCCACCCAGGTACTTAGGGCTTCCAGGGCTTGAGCGACAGGGGCTCTGTCCGGAGCGTGTGTCCGCCTAGGGGGCGCTGTCTCGGACACATTTTCAACTTTTCCCGCATGGATGAAATCCTGGAACTGATTCCACCCAGGTACTTAGGACTTCCAGGGCTTGAGCGACAGGGGCTCTGTCCGGAGCGTGTGTCCGCCTAGGGGGCGCTGTCCCGGACACATTTTCAACTTTTCCCGCATGAATGAAATCCTGGAACTGATTCCACCCAGGTACTTAGGGCTTCCAGGGCTTGAGCGACAGGGGCTCTGTCCGGAGCGTGTGTCCGCCTAGGGGGCGCTGTCTCGGACACATTTTCAACTTTTCCCGCATGAATGAAATCCTGGAACTGATTCCACCCAGGTACTTAGGGCTTCCAGGGCTTGAGCGACAGGGGCTCTGTCCGGAGCGTGTGTCCGCCTAGGGGGCGCTGTCTCGGACACATTTTCAACTTTTCCCGCATGAATGAAATCCTGGAACTGATTCCACCCAGGTACTTAGGACTTCCAGGGCTTGAGCGACAGGGGCTCTGTCCAGAGCGTGTGTCCGCCTAGGGGGCGCTGTCCCGGACACATTTTCAACTTTTCCCGCATGAATGAAATCCTGGAACTGATTCCACCCAGGTACTTAGGGCTTCCAGGGCTTGAGCGACAGGGGCTCTGTCCGGAGCGTGTGTCCGCCTAGG
>NC_084580.2:82500-87500 GCF_033978685.3 Nerophis lumbriciformis
GCATTTCCCTTTAAGAAGGCCGACGTGCTATGGTTCTCCACCTGGGTCAGGAAAGCAAAATTGTCCCTCTCCTCGCTGGAAGTCCAAAAAAAAGGCGTGAATTTGACTAAGTGCCTAGGAGGATGTCCCTTTAAGAAGGCCGACGTGCTATGGTTCTCCACCTGGGTCAGGAAAGCAAAATTGTCCCTCTCCTCGCTGGAAGTCCAAAAAAAAGGCGTAAATTTGACTAAGTGCCTAGGAGGATGTCCCTTAAAGAAGGCCGACGTGCTATGGTTCTCCACCTGGGTCTGGAACGCCAAATTAGTCCCTCTCCTCGCTGGAAGTCCAAAAAAAAAGGCGGAAATTTGACTAAGTGCCTAGGAGGATGTCCCTTTAAGAAGGCCGACGTGCTATGGTTCTCCACCCGGGTCCGGAACTCAAAATTAGTCCCTCTCCTAGTTGGAAGTCATCAAAAAAAGGCGGAAATTTGACTAAGTGCCATCATTTTAGAGTACCAGGACTATAGCTGGGGAATTGGAGCCCTCTGGTGGACACTCGCTGCAAATGCACCCTGAATTAAACACATTATTTCCAGTTCTTTTGGTGTTCCCGGGGAATGAGAGGCCTTTTGTGGGCCAGAAAGAGTGGGGGACCCTTGGAGCCCCTATTTTCAGACAGTTTGGCTTATTTCGGTGACGCCGGGGCGTCCATCAGGTCTTCCCGGGGAATGAGAGGCCTTTTGTGGCCATATGTCAACAAAAGAGTGGGGAAATGGAGCCCTCCGGTGGACTCCCGCTGCAAATGCACCCCCCAAATTAAATACATTAATTCCAGGCCTTTTGGGGCCCTATATTCAGACGGTGTGTAGCCCTCCAGTGGACTCCCGCCTCCAATGCACCCCCCAAATTAAAGACATCACCCCCCAAATTAAAGGCATCATTTCCAGTTCTTTTGGGGCCCTATTTTCAGACAGTTTGGCGGATTTCGGTGACGCCGGGGCGTCCATCAGGTCTTCCCGGGGAATGAGAGGCCTTTTGTGGCCATATGTCAACAAAAGAGTGGGGAAATGGAGCCCTCCGGTGGACTCCCGCTGCAAATGCACCCCCCAAATTAAATACATTAATTCCAGGCCTTTTGGGGCCCTATATTCAGACGGTGTGTAGCCCTCCAGTGGACTCCCGCCTCCAATGCACCCCCCAAATTAAAGACATCACCCCCCAAATTAAAGGCATCATTTCCAGTTCTTTTGGGGCCCTATTTTCAGACAGTTTGGCGGATTTCCTTGACGCCGGGGAGTCCTACAGGTGTTCCCGGGGAATGAGAGGCCTTTTGTGGGCCAGAAAGAGTGGGGAACCCTTGGAGCCCCTATTTTCAGACAGTTTGGCTTATTTCGGTGACGCCGGGGCGTCCATCAGGTCTTCCCGGGGAATGAGAGGCCTTTTGTGGCCATATGTCAACAAAAGAGTGGGGAAATGGAGCCCTCCGGTGGACTCCCGCTGCAAATGCACCCCCCAAATTAAATACATTAATTCCAGGCCTTTTGGGGCCCTATATTCAGACGGTGTGGAGCCCTCCAGTGGACTCCCGCCTCCAATGCACCCCCATAATTATAGACATCACCCCCCAAATTAAACACATTATTTCCAGTTCTTTTGGGCCCCTATTTTCAGACGGTTTGGCGTATTTCCTTGACGCCGGGGAGTCCTACAGGTGTTCCCGGGGAATGAGAGGCCTTTTGTGGGCCAGAAAGAGTGGGGAACCCTTGGAGCCCCTATTTTCAGACAGTTTGGCTTATTTCGGTGAGGCCGGGGCGTCCATCAGGTCTTCCCGGGGAATGAGAGACCTTTTGTGGGCCATATTTTCAGACAGATTGGCCTGTTTCAGTGACGCCGAGGCGTCCATCAGGTCTTCCCGGGGAGTGTGAGGCCTTTTGGGGCCCTATTTTCAGACAGAAAAAAAAGAAAAGTAACCCTTACACTACAAAGGACAGCGGGGAAACGCCCCCCCAGCAAAGTCACAGGGGAAGTGGGGTAGACAAGTGGAGAGTGTCTGGGGAAAAGTCCACAAAATGATCAAAAATCACACACAGGTACGAGTGCCACAAGTCCCGCCGCGTCCCACCCGAGTCCGAGGTGCCCCCCACATGCCCAAAACGCACCCAGCAAAGGCGCACTGTGAGTGGGGAAGAAAAGTTGGAAAAGTGGGCAAAAGTCCCGAATTTGATCCAATATTATACCCAGGTTCGAGTCCCACAAGTCCCGCCGCGTTCCACCAGTGTTCCGGGGTGCCTACAATGTCCACAACTCACCCAGCAAAGGCGCACTGTGATTGGGAAGAAAAGTTGGGAAAGTGGGCAAAAGTCCCGAATTTGATCCAAAATCACACCCAGGTTTGAGTCCCACAAGTCCCGCCGCGTTCCACCAGGGTTCCGGGGTGCCTGACATGTCCACGACGCACCCAGCAAAGGCGCACTGTGATTGGGAAGAAAAGTCGGAAAAGTGGGCAAAAGTCCGGAAAATGACCAAAAACCACACCCAGGTTAGAGCCCCACACGTCCTGCAGTCGCACCCGAGTCCTGGGATGCCCAACATGTCCAAAAAAATCAAAAAAAGCCCAAAAAATCAAAAAAATCCCCGGGCCGTATCTTGGACGCCGGCGTACCGCGTTCGGCCCTCGTGCCGTAGTTTGGCGACCGATTGTAAAAATTTGCCGCGACCGGCTAGTTTTTTTCCTTGGAGTAAATAGAGAGTAGATCCAGCAGAAAATATGCACTATAAACAAAGAGAGGGAGTTTGGAGGGGGGCAAAAACGCCCTCTTGGAACTTTTGCAGCAGCACACATCAAACTAGCGGGGAGAAGGCATGCATAGCAAAAGTCCACGAAATGATCAAAAATCACACCCAGGTTCGAGTCCCACAAGTCCCGCCGCGTTCCACCAGTGTGCCTGACATGTCCACAACGCACCCAGCAAAGGCGCACTGTGAGTGGGCAAGAAAAGTTGGGAAAGTGGGCAAAAGTCCCGAATTTGGTCCAAAATCACACCCAGGTTAGAGTCCCACAAGTCCCGCCGCGTTCCACCAGTGTCTCGGGGTGCCTACAATGTCCACAACTTACCCAGCAAAGGCGCACTGTGATTGGGAAGAAAAGTTGGGAAAGTGGGCAAAAGTCCCGAATTTGGTCCAAAATCACACCCAGGTTCGAGTCCCACAAGTCCCGCCGCGTTCCACCAGGGTTCCGGGGCGCCTACAATGTCCACGACGCACCCAGCAAAGGCGCACTGTGATTGGGAAGAAAAGTTGGGAAAGTGGGCAAAAGTCCCGAATTTGGTCCAAAATCACACCCAGGTTCGAGTCCCACAAGTCCCGCCGCGTTCCACCAGGGTCTCGGGGTGCCTACAATGTCCACAACGCACCCAGCAAAGGCGCACTGTGATTGGGAAGAAAAGTTGGGAAAGTGGGCAAAAGTCCCGAATTTGGTCCAAAATCACACCCAGGTTCGAGTCCCACAAGTCCCGCCGCGTTCCACCAGGGTTCCGGGGTGCCTACAATGTCCACAACTTACCCAGCAAAGGTGCACTGTGATTGGGAAGAAAAGTTGGGAAAGTGGGCAAAAGTCCCGAATTTGGTCCAAAATCACACCCAGGTTCGAGTCCCACAAGTCCCGCCGCGTTCCACCAGGGTTCCGGGGTGCCTACAATGTCCACAACTTACCCAGCAAAGGTGCACTGTGATTGGGAAGAAAAGTTGGGAAAGTGGGCAAAAGTCCCGAATTTGGTCCAAAATCACACCCAGGTTCGAGTCCCACAAGTCCCGCCGCGTTCCACCAGGGTTCCGGGGTGCCTACAATGTCCACAACTCACCCAGCAAAGGCGCACTGTGATTGGGAAGAAAAGTTGGGAAAGTGGGCAAAAGTCCCGAATTTGGTCCAAAATCACACCCAGGTTCGAGTCCCACAAGTACCGCCGCGTTCCACCAGGGTTCCGGGGTGCCTACAATGTCCACAACGCACCCAGCAAAGGCGCACTGTGATTGGGAAGAAAAGTTGGGAAAGTGGGCAAAAGTCCCGAATTTGGTCCAAAATCACACCCAGGTTCGAGTCCCACAAGTCCCGCCGCGTTCCACCAGGGTTCCGGGGTGCCTACAATGTCCACAACTTACCCAGCAAAGGTGCACTGTGATTGGGAAGAAAAGTTGGGAAAGTGGGCAAAAGTCCCGAATTTGGTCCAAAATCACACCCAGGTTCGAGTCCCACAAGTCCCGCCGCGTTCCACCAGGGTTCCGGGGTGCCTACAATGTCCACAACGCACCCAGCAAAGGCGCACTGTGATTGGGAAGAAAAGTTGGGAAAGTGGGCAAAAGTCCCGAATTTGGTCCAAAATCACACCCAGGTTCGAGTCCCACAAGTCCCGCCGCGTTCCACCAGTGTCTCGGGGTGCCTACAATGTCCACAACTTACCCAGCAAAGGCGCACTGTGATTGGGAAGAAAAGTTGGGAAAGTGGGCAAAAGTCCCGAATTTGGTCCAAAATCACACCCAGGTTCGAGTCCCACAAGTCCCGCCGCGTTCCACCAGGGTTCCGGGGTGCCTACAATGTCCACAACGCACCCAGCAAAGGCGCACTGTGATTGGGAAGAAAAGTTGGGAAAGTGGGCAAAAGTCCCGAATTTGATCCAATATTATGCCCGGGTTGGAGTACCACGAGTCCGGCCGCGTTCCACCGGTGTCCCGGGGGTGCCTGCCATGTCCACAACTTACCCAGCAAAGGCGCACTGTGATTCGGAAGAAAAGTTGGGAAAGTGGGGAAAAAAAGGACCGGGAAATATCCAAAATTATGCCCGGGTTGGAGTACCACGAGTCCGGCCGCGTTCCATCGGTGTCCCGGGGGTGCCTGGCACGTCCACAACTTACCCAGCAAAGGCGCACTGTCAGTGGGGAAGACCAAACATGTCTCGGATTTTTTCCAAGTACCTTAACGAGAGAGGCTAAAAAGCACCTGTTTTTACCTTCTCTCGTTGTTGTACT
>NC_084580.2:100000-107500 GCF_033978685.3 Nerophis lumbriciformis
TAGGAGGATGTCCCTTTAAGAAGGCCGACCTGCTATGGTTCTCCACCTGGGTCCGGAAAGCAAAATTAGTCCCTCTCCTCGCTGGAAGTCCAAATAAAAGGCGTAAATTTGACTAAGTGCCTAGGAGGATGTCCCTTTAAGAAGGCCGACGTGCTATGGTTGTCCACCTGGGTCAGGAACGCAAAATTAGTCCCTCTCCTCGCTGGAAGTCCAAAAAAAAGGCGGAAATTTGACTAAGTGCCTAGGAGGATGTCCCTTTAAGAAGGCTGACCTGCTATGGTTCTCCACCCGGGTACGGAAAGCAAAATTAGTCCCTCTCCTCGCTGGAAGTCCAAAAAAAAGGCGTGAATTTGACTAAGTGCCTAGGAGGATGTCCCTTTAAGAAGGCCGACGTGCTATGGTTCTCCACCTGGGTACGGAACGCCAAATTAGTCCCTCTCCTAGCTGGAAGTAGTCAAAAAAAGGCGGAAATTTGACTAAGTGTCATTATTTTAGAGTACCAGGCCTCTATAGAAAAGTTTGGTTTTTTGTCTATGTGTCATCATTTTAGAGTACCAGGCCTCTATAGAAAAGTTTGGTAAATTTGACTAAGTGTCTAGGAGCATTTCCCTTTAAGAAGGCCGACGTGCTATGGTTCTCCACCTGGGTCAGGAAAGCAAAATTGTCCCTCTCCTCGCTGGAAGTCCAAAAAAAAGGCGTGAATTTGACTAAGTGCCTAGGAGCATTTCCCTTTAAGAAGGCCGACGTGCTATGGTTCTCCACCTGGGTCAGGAAAGCAAAATTGTCCCTCTCCTCGCTGGAAGTCCAAAAAAAAGGCGTGAATTTGACTAAGTGCCTAGGAGCATTTCCCTTTAAGAAGGCCGACGTGCTATGGTTCTCCACCTGGGTCAGGAAAGCAAAATTGTCCCTCTCCTCGCTGGAAGTCCAAAAAAAAGGCGTGAATTTGACTAAGTGCCTAGGAGGATGTCCCTTTAAGAAGGCCGACGTGCTATGGTTCTCCACCTGGGTCAGGAAAGCAAAATTGTCCCTCTCCTCGCTGGAAGTCCAAAAAAAAGGCGTAAATTTGACTAAGTGCCTAGGAGGATGTCCCTTAAAGAAGGCCGACGTGCTATGGTTCTCCACCTGGGTCTGGAACGCCAAATTAGTCCCTCTCCTCGCTGGAAGTCCAAAAAAAAAGGCGGAAATTTGACTAAGTGCCTAGGAGGATGTCCCTTTAAGAAGGCCGACGTGCTATGGTTCTCCACCCGGGTCCGGAACTCAAAATTAGTCCCTCTCCTAGTTGGAAGTCATCAAAAAAAGGCGGAAATTTGACTAAGTGCCATCATTTTAGAGTACCAGGACTATAGCTGGGGAATTGGAGCCCTCTGGTGGACACTCGCTGCAAATGCACCCTGAATTAAACACATTATTTCCAGTTCTTTTGGTGTTCCCGGGGAATGAGAGGCCTTTTGTGGGCCAGAAAGAGTGGGGGACCCTTGGAGCCCCTATTTTCAGACAGTTTGGCTTATTTCGGTGACGCCGGGGCGTCCATCAGGTCTTCCCGGGGAATGAGAGGCCTTTTGTGGCCATATGTCAACAAAAGAGTGGGGAAATGGAGCCCTCCGGTGGACTCCCGCTGCAAATGCACCCCCCAAATTAAATACATTAATTCCAGGCCTTTTGGGGCCCTATATTCAGACGGTGTGTAGCCCTCCAGTGGACTCCCGCCTCCAATGCACCCCCCAAATTAAAGACATCACCCCCCAAATTAAAGGCATCATTTCCAGTTCTTTTGGGGCCCTATTTTCAGACAGTTTGGCGGATTTCGGTGACGCCGGGGCGTCCATCAGGTCTTCCCGGGGAATGAGAGGCCTTTTGTGGCCATATGTCAACAAAAGAGTGGGGAAATGGAGCCCTCCGGTGGACTCCCGCTGCAAATGCACCCCCCAAATTAAATACATTAATTCCAGGCCTTTTGGGGCCCTATATTCAGACGGTGTGTAGCCCTCCAGTGGACTCCCGCCTCCAATGCACCCCCCAAATTAAAGACATCACCCCCCAAATTAAAGGCATCATTTCCAGTTCTTTTGGGGCCCTATTTTCAGACAGTTTGGCGGATTTCCTTGACGCCGGGGAGTCCTACAGGTGTTCCCGGGGAATGAGAGGCCTTTTGTGGGCCAGAAAGAGTGGGGAACCCTTGGAGCCCCTATTTTCAGACAGTTTGGCTTATTTCGGTGACGCCGGGGCGTCCATCAGGTCTTCCCGGGGAATGAGAGGCCTTTTGTGGCCATATGTCAACAAAAGAGTGGGGAAATGGAGCCCTCCGGTGGACTCCCGCTGCAAATGCACCCCCCAAATTAAATACATTAATTCCAGGCCTTTTGGGGCCCTATATTCAGACGGTGTGGAGCCCTCCAGTGGACTCCCGCCTCCAATGCACCCCCATAATTATAGACATCACCCCCCAAATTAAACACATTATTTCCAGTTCTTTTGGGCCCCTATTTTCAGACGGTTTGGCGTATTTCCTTGACGCCGGGGAGTCCTACAGGTGTTCCCGGGGAATGAGAGGCCTTTTGTGGGCCAGAAAGAGTGGGGAACCCTTGGAGCCCCTATTTTCAGACAGTTTGGCTTATTTCGGTGAGGCCGGGGCGTCCATCAGGTCTTCCCGGGGAATGAGAGACCTTTTGTGGGCCATATTTTCAGACAGATTGGCCTGTTTCAGTGACGCCGAGGCGTCCATCAGGTCTTCCCGGGGAGTGTGAGGCCTTTTGGGGCCCTATTTTCAGACAGAAAAAAAAGAAAAGTAACCCTTACACTACAAAGGACAGCGGGGAAACGCCCCCCCAGCAAAGTCACAGGGGAAGTGGGGTAGACAAGTGGAGAGTGTCTGGGGAAAAGTCCACAAAATGATCAAAAATCACACACAGGTACGAGTGCCACAAGTCCCGCCGCGTCCCACCCGAGTCCGAGGTGCCCCCCACATGCCCAAAACGCACCCAGCAAAGGCGCACTGTGAGTGGGGAAGAAAAGTTGGAAAAGTGGGCAAAAGTCCCGAATTTGATCCAATATTATACCCAGGTTCGAGTCCCACAAGTCCCGCCGCGTTCCACCAGTGTTCCGGGGTGCCTACAATGTCCACAACTCACCCAGCAAAGGCGCACTGTGATTGGGAAGAAAAGTTGGGAAAGTGGGCAAAAGTCCCGAATTTGATCCAAAATCACACCCAGGTTTGAGTCCCACAAGTCCCGCCGCGTTCCACCAGGGTTCCGGGGTGCCTGACATGTCCACGACGCACCCAGCAAAGGCGCACTGTGATTGGGAAGAAAAGTCGGAAAAGTGGGCAAAAGTCCGGAAAATGACCAAAAACCACACCCAGGTTAGAGCCCCACACGTCCTGCAGTCGCACCCGAGTCCTGGGATGCCCAACATGTCCAAAAAAATCAAAAAAAGCCCAAAAAATCAAAAAAATCCCCGGGCCGTATCTTGGACGCCGGCGTACCGCGTTCGGCCCTCGTGCCGTAGTTTGGCGACCGATTGTAAAAATTTGCCGCGACCGGCTAGTTTTTTTCCTTGGAGTAAATAGAGAGTAGATCCAGCAGAAAATATGCACTATAAACAAAGAGAGGGAGTTTGGAGGGGGGCAAAAACGCCCTCTTGGAACTTTTGCAGCAGCACACATCAAACTAGCGGGGAGAAGGCATGCATAGCAAAAGTCCACGAAATGATCAAAAATCACACCCAGGTTCGAGTCCCACAAGTCCCGCCGCGTTCCACCAGTGTGCCTGACATGTCCACAACGCACCCAGCAAAGGCGCACTGTGAGTGGGCAAGAAAAGTTGGGAAAGTGGGCAAAAGTCCCGAATTTGGTCCAAAATCACACCCAGGTTAGAGTCCCACAAGTCCCGCCGCGTTCCACCAGTGTCTCGGGGTGCCTACAATGTCCACAACTTACCCAGCAAAGGCGCACTGTGATTGGGAAGAAAAGTTGGGAAAGTGGGCAAAAGTCCCGAATTTGGTCCAAAATCACACCCAGGTTCGAGTCCCACAAGTCCCGCCGCGTTCCACCAGGGTTCCGGGGCGCCTACAATGTCCACGACGCACCCAGCAAAGGCGCACTGTGATTGGGAAGAAAAGTTGGGAAAGTGGGCAAAAGTCCCGAATTTGGTCCAAAATCACACCCAGGTTCGAGTCCCACAAGTCCCGCCGCGTTCCACCAGGGTCTCGGGGTGCCTACAATGTCCACAACGCACCCAGCAAAGGCGCACTGTGATTGGGAAGAAAAGTTGGGAAAGTGGGCAAAAGTCCCGAATTTGGTCCAAAATCACACCCAGGTTCGAGTCCCACAAGTCCCGCCGCGTTCCACCAGGGTTCCGGGGTGCCTACAATGTCCACAACTTACCCAGCAAAGGTGCACTGTGATTGGGAAGAAAAGTTGGGAAAGTGGGCAAAAGTCCCGAATTTGGTCCAAAATCACACCCAGGTTCGAGTCCCACAAGTCCCGCCGCGTTCCACCAGGGTTCCGGGGTGCCTACAATGTCCACAACTTACCCAGCAAAGGTGCACTGTGATTGGGAAGAAAAGTTGGGAAAGTGGGCAAAAGTCCCGAATTTGGTCCAAAATCACACCCAGGTTCGAGTCCCACAAGTCCCGCCGCGTTCCACCAGGGTTCCGGGGTGCCTACAATGTCCACAACTCACCCAGCAAAGGCGCACTGTGATTGGGAAGAAAAGTTGGGAAAGTGGGCAAAAGTCCCGAATTTGGTCCAAAATCACACCCAGGTTCGAGTCCCACAAGTACCGCCGCGTTCCACCAGGGTTCCGGGGTGCCTACAATGTCCACAACGCACCCAGCAAAGGCGCACTGTGATTGGGAAGAAAAGTTGGGAAAGTGGGCAAAAGTCCCGAATTTGGTCCAAAATCACACCCAGGTTCGAGTCCCACAAGTCCCGCCGCGTTCCACCAGGGTTCCGGGGTGCCTACAATGTCCACAACTTACCCAGCAAAGGTGCACTGTGATTGGGAAGAAAAGTTGGGAAAGTGGGCAAAAGTCCCGAATTTGGTCCAAAATCACACCCAGGTTCGAGTCCCACAAGTCCCGCCGCGTTCCACCAGGGTTCCGGGGTGCCTACAATGTCCACAACGCACCCAGCAAAGGCGCACTGTGATTGGGAAGAAAAGTTGGGAAAGTGGGCAAAAGTCCCGAATTTGGTCCAAAATCACACCCAGGTTCGAGTCCCACAAGTCCCGCCGCGTTCCACCAGTGTCTCGGGGTGCCTACAATGTCCACAACTTACCCAGCAAAGGCGCACTGTGATTGGGAAGAAAAGTTGGGAAAGTGGGCAAAAGTCCCGAATTTGGTCCAAAATCACACCCAGGTTCGAGTCCCACAAGTCCCGCCGCGTTCCACCAGGGTTCCGGGGTGCCTACAATGTCCACAACGCACCCAGCAAAGGCGCACTGTGATTGGGAAGAAAAGTTGGGAAAGTGGGCAAAAGTCCCGAATTTGATCCAATATTATGCCCGGGTTGGAGTACCACGAGTCCGGCCGCGTTCCACCGGTGTCCCGGGGGTGCCTGCCATGTCCACAACTTACCCAGCAAAGGCGCACTGTGATTCGGAAGAAAAGTTGGGAAAGTGGGGAAAAAAAGGACCGGGAAATATCCAAAATTATGCCCGGGTTGGAGTACCACGAGTCCGGCCGCGTTCCATCGGTGTCCCGGGGGTGCCTGGCACGTCCACAACTTACCCAGCAAAGGCGCACTGTCAGTGGGGAAGACCAAACATGTCTCGGATTTTTTCCAAGTACCTTAACGAGAGAGGCTAAAAAGCACCTGTTTTTACCTTCTCTCGTTGTTGTACTTAGAAAAAAAACGAGAAAAAAAAAAATCTGGGTTTTTTTCTAAGTACCTTAACGAGAGAGGCTAAAAAAACCATTTTTTACCTTCTCTCGTTGTTGTACTTAGAAAAAAAACGAGAAAAAAAATTTTCCCCATTCATTTCAATGGGAGTTCATTTTTTTTTTGGGATTTTTTCTAAGTACCTTAACGAGAGAGGCTTAATTTTTCACCTACTTTTTACCTTCTCTCGATTTTTCGTTTTTTACCTGGTCGACCAAAACACCTCCATCTCGTTACTATGTGCACCATGTCTGACAGGCTGAAATCACAGGGAACGCGTCCGAGTCAAAGTGAGCTATTTTCGGACACAAATATGGTGTTTTTCCCCTCTATCCTCTGGTCCTTTTTTCAAACTGATCTTCCAGCATCTGAGCGACAGGGGCTCATGCAGACACCTGTGTCCGCCCGAGGGGCGCCTTCCCGGACACATATATGGTGCTTTCCCCCTCTTTACCCCGGTCCTTTTTCAAACTGCTCTTCCAGCATCTGAGCGACAGGGGCTCATGCAGACACCTGTGTCCGCCTAAGGGGCGCCTTCTCGGACACATTTTCAACTTTTCCCGCATGAATGAAATCCTGGAACTGATTCCACCCAGGTACTTAGGGCTTCCAGGGCTTGAGCGACAGGGGCTCTGTCCGGAGCGTGTGTCCGCCTAGGGGGCGCTGTCCCGGACACATTTTCAACTTTTCCCGCATGGATGAAATCCTGGAACTGATTCCACCCAGGTACTTAGGGCTTCCAGGGCTTGAGCGACAGGGGCTCTGTCCGGAGCGTGTGTCCGCCTAGGGGGCGCTGTCTCGGACACATTTTCAACTTTTCCCGCATGGATGAAATCCTGGAACTGATTCCACCCAGGTACTTAGGACTTCCAGGGCTTGAGCGACAGGGGCTCTGTCCGGAGCGTGTGTCCGCCTAGGGGGCGCTGTCCCGGACACATTTTCAACTTTTCCCGCATGAATGAAATCCTGGAACTGATTCCACCCAGGTACTTAGGGCTTCCAGGGCTTGAGCGACAGGGGCTCTGTCCGGAGCGTGTGTCCGCCTAGGGGGCGCTGTCTCGGACACATTTTCAACTTTTCCCGCATGAATGAAATCCTGGAACTGATTCCACCCAGGTACTTAGGGCTTCCAGGGCTTGAGCGACAGGGGCTCTGTCCGGAGCGTGTGTCCGCCTAGGGGGCGCTGTCTCGGACACATTTTCAACTTTTCCCGCATGGATGAAATCCTGGAACTGATTCCACCCAGGTACTTAGGGCTTCCAGGGCTCGAGCGACAGGGGCTCTGTCCGGAGCGTGTGTCCGCCTAGGGGGCGCTGTCTCGGACACATTTTCAACTTTTCCCGCATGGATGAAATCCTGGAACTGATTCCACCCAGGTACTTGGCGCTTCCAGGGCTCGAGCGACAGGGGCTCGGTCCGGAGCGCGCGTCCGCCTAGGGGGCGCTGTCTCGGACACATTTTCAACTTTTCCCGTATGAATGAAATCCTGGACCTCCGTCCAGGTACTCGGGGCTTCCCAGGACTTGAGCGACAGGGGCTCGGACCTGGGAAAAGCCCCGGCCCACTTCCCCTTTCCCCTCTAACCCTCTGGTAAACACGACTTGCCACGGAGCGGCCCTCAC
>NC_084580.2:117500-130000 GCF_033978685.3 Nerophis lumbriciformis
TTGACTAAGTGTCATTATTTTAGAGTACCAGGCCTCTATAGAAAAGTTTGGTTTTTTGTCTATGTGTCATCATTTTAGAGTACCAGGCCTCTATAGAAAAGTTTGGTTTTTTGTCTATGTGTCATCATTTTAGAGTACCAGGGCTCTATAGAAAAGTTTGGTAAATTTGACTAAGTGTCTAGGAGCATTTCCCTTTAAGAAGGCCGACCTGCTATGGTTCTCCACCTGGGTACGGAACGCCAAATTAGTCCCTCTCCTAGCTGGAAGTCCAAAAAAAAGGCGTGAATTTGACTAAGTGTCTAGGAGGATGTCCCCTTAAGAAGGCCGACGTCCCTTGGTTCTCCACCTGGGTACAGAACGCCAAATTAGTCCCTCTCCTCGCTGGAAGTCCAAAAAAAAGGCGTGAATTTGACTAAGTGCCTAGGAGGATGTCACCTTAAGAAGGCCGACCTGCTATGGTTCTCCACCTGGGTACAGAACGCCAAATTAGTCCCTCTCCTCGCTGGAAGTCCAAAAAAAAGGCGTGAATTTGACTAAGTGCCTAGGAGGATGTCACCTTAAGAAGGCCGACGTGCTATGGTTCTCCACCTGGGTACGGAACGCCAAATTAGTCCCTCTCCTCGCTGGAAGTCCAAAAAAAAGGCGTGAATTTGACTAAGTGCCTAGGAGGATGTCACCTTAAGAAGGCCGACGTGCTATGGTTCTCCACCTGGGTACGGAACGCCAAATTAGTCCCTCTCCTCGCTGGAAGTCCCAAAAAAAAGGCGTGAATTTGACTAAGTGTCTAGGAGGATGTCCCCTTAAGAAGGCCGACGTCCCTTGGTTCTCCACCTGGGTACAGAACGCCAAATTAGTCCCTCTCCTCGCTGGAAGTCCAAAAAAAAGGCGTGAATTTGACTAAGTGCCTAGGAGGATGTCCCTTTAAGAAGGCCGACGTGCTATGGTTCTCCACCTGGGTCAGGAAAGCAAAATTGTCCCTCTCCTCGCTGGAAGTCCCAAAAAAAGGCGTGAATTTGACTAAGTGCCTAGGAGCATTTCCCTTTAAGAAGGCCGACGTGCTATGGTTCTCCACCTGGGTCAGGAAAGCAAAATTGTCCCTCTCCTCGCTGGAAGTCCAAAAAAAAGGCGTGAATTTGACTAAGTGCCTAGGAGCATTTCCCTTTAAGAAGGCCGACGTGCTATGGTTCTCCACCTGGGTCAGGAAAGCAAAATTGTCCCTCTCCTCGCTGGAAGTCCAAAAAAAAGGCGTGAATTTGACTAAGTGCCTAGGAGCATTTCCCTTTAAGAAGGCCGACGTGCTATGGTTCTCCACCTGGGTCAGGAAAGCAAAATTGTCCCTCTCCTCGCTGGAAGTCCAAAAAAAAGGCGTGAATTTGACTAAGTGCCTAGGAGGATGTCCCTTTAAGAAGGCCGACGTGCTATGGTTCTCCACCTGGGTCAGGAAAGCAAAATTGTCCCTCTCCTCGCTGGAAGTCCAAAAAAAAGGCGTGAATTTGACTAAGTGCCTAGGAGCATTTCCCTTTAAGAAGGCCGACGTGCTATGGTTCTCCACCCGGGTACGGAAAGCAAAATTAGTCCCTCTCCTCGCTGGAAGTCCAAAAAAAAGGCGTAAATTTGACTAAGTGCCTAGGAGGATGTCCCTTAAAGAAGGCCGACGTGCTATGGTTCTCCACCTGGGTCTGGAACGCCAAATTAGTCCCTCTCCTCGCTGGAAGTCCAAAAAAAAGGCGGAAATTTGACTAAGTGCCTAGGAGGATGTCCCTTTAAGAAGGCCGACGTGCTATGGTTCTCCACCCGGGTCCGGAACTCAAAATTAGTCCCTCTCCTAGTTGGAAGTCATCAAAAAAAGGCGGAAATTTGACTAAGTGCCATCATTTTAGAGTACCAGGACTATAGTGGGGGAATTGGAGCCCTCTGGTGGACACTCGCTGCAAATGCACCCTGAATTAAAGACATTATTTCCAGTTCTTTTGGGGCCCTATTTTCAGGCGTAAATTTGACTAAGTGTCTAGGGGCATGTCCCTTTAAGAAGGCCGACCTGCTATGGTTCTCCACCTGGGTCTGGAACGCCAAATTAGTCCCTCTCCTCGCTGGAAGTCCCAAAAAAAAGGCGTGAATTTGACTAAGTGTCTAGGAGGATGTCCCCTTAAGAAGGCCGACGTCCCTTGGTTCTCCACCTGGGTACAGAACGCCAAATTAGTCCCTCTCCTCGCTGGAAGTCCAAAAAAAAGGCGTGAATTTGACTAAGTGCCTAGGAGGATGTCACCTTAAGAAGGCCGACCTGCTATGGTTCTCCACCTGGGTACAGAACGCCAAATTAGTCCCTCTCCTCGCTGGAAGTCCAAAAAAAAGGCGTGAATTTGACTAAGTGCCTAGGAGGATGTCACCTTAAGAAGGCCGACGTGCTATGGTTCTCCACCTGGGTACGGAACGCCAAATTAGTCCCTCTCCTCGCTGGAAGTCCAAAAAAAAGGCGTGAATTTGACTAAGTGCCTAGGAGGATGTCACCTTAAGAAGGCCGACGTGCTATGGTTCTCCACCTGGGTACGGAACGCCAAATTAGTCCCTCTCCTCGCTGGAAGTCCCAAAAAAAAGGCGTGAATTTGACTAAGTGTCTAGGAGGATGTCCCCTTAAGAAGGCCGACGTCCCTTGGTTCTCCACCTGGGTACAGAACGCCAAATTAGTCCCTCTCCTCGCTGGAAGTCCAAAAAAAAGGCGTGAATTTGACTAAGTGCCTAGGAGGATGTCCCTTTAAGAAGGCCGACGTGCTATGGTTCTCCACCTGGGTCAGGAAAGCAAAATTGTCCCTCTCCTCGCTGGAAGTCCCAAAAAAAGGCGTGAATTTGACTAAGTGCCTAGGAGCATTTCCCTTTAAGAAGGCCGACGTGCTATGGTTCTCCACCTGGGTCAGGAAAGCAAAATTGTCCCTCTCCTCGCTGGAAGTCCAAAAAAAAGGCGTGAATTTGACTAAGTGCCTAGGAGCATTTCCCTTTAAGAAGGCCGACGTGCTATGGTTCTCCACCTGGGTCAGGAAAGCAAAATTGTCCCTCTCCTCGCTGGAAGTCCAAAAAAAAGGCGTGAATTTGACTAAGTGCCTAGGAGCATTTCCCTTTAAGAAGGCCGACGTGCTATGGTTCTCCACCTGGGTCAGGAAAGCAAAATTGTCCCTCTCCTCGCTGGAAGTCCAAAAAAAAGGCGTGAATTTGACTAAGTGCCTAGGAGGATGTCCCTTTAAGAAGGCCGACGTGCTATGGTTCTCCACCTGGGTCAGGAAAGCAAAATTGTCCCTCTCCTCGCTGGAAGTCCAAAAAAAAGGCGTGAATTTGACTAAGTGCCTAGGAGCATTTCCCTTTAAGAAGGCCGACGTGCTATGGTTCTCCACCCGGGTACGGAAAGCAAAATTAGTCCCTCTCCTCGCTGGAAGTCCAAAAAAAAGGCGTAAATTTGACTAAGTGCCTAGGAGGATGTCCCTTAAAGAAGGCCGACGTGCTATGGTTCTCCACCTGGGTCTGGAACGCCAAATTAGTCCCTCTCCTCGCTGGAAGTCCAAAAAAAAGGCGGAAATTTGACTAAGTGCCTAGGAGGATGTCCCTTTAAGAAGGCCGACGTGCTATGGTTCTCCACCCGGGTCCGGAACTCAAAATTAGTCCCTCTCCTAGTTGGAAGTCATCAAAAAAAGGCGGAAATTTGACTAAGTGCCATCATTTTAGAGTACCAGGACTATAGTGGGGGAATTGGAGCCCTCTGGTGGACACTCGCTGCAAATGCACCCTGAATTAAAGACATTATTTCCAGTTCTTTTGGGGCCCTATTTTCAGGCGTAAATTTGACTAAGTGTCTAGGGGCATGTCCCTTTAAGAAGGCCGACCTGCTATGGTTCTCCACCTGGGTCTGGAACGCCAAATTAGTCCCTCTCCTCGCTGGAAGTCCCAAAAAAAAGGCGTGAATTTGACTAAGTGTCTAGGAGGATGTCCCCTTAAGAAGGCCGACGTCCCTTGGTTCTCCACCTGGGTACAGAACGCCAAATTAGTCCCTCTCCTCGCTGGAAGTCCAAAAAAAAGGCGTGAATTTGACTAAGTGCCTAGGAGGATGTCCCTTTAAGAAGGCCGACGTGCTATGGTTCTCCACCTGGGTCAGGAAAGCAAAATTGTCCCTCTCCTCGCTGGAAGTCCCAAAAAAAGGCGTGAATTTGACTAAGTGCCTAGGAGCATTTCCCTTTAAGAAGGCCGACGTGCTATGGTTCTCCACCTGGGTCAGGAAAGCAAAATTGTCCCTCTCCTCGCTGGAAGTCCCAAAAAAAGGCGTGAATTTGACTAAGTGCCTAGGAGCATTTCCCTTTAAGAAGGCCGACGTGCTATGGTTCTCCACCTGGGTCAGGAAAGCAAAATTGTCCCTCTCCTCGCTGGAAGTCCAAAAAAAAGGCGTGAATTTGACTAAGTGCCTAGGAGGATGTCCCTTTAAGAAGGCCGACGTGCTATGGTTCTCCACCTGGGTCAGGAAAGCAAAATTGTCCCTCTCCTCGCTGGAAGTCCCAAAAAAAGGCGTGAATTTGACTAAGTGCCTAGGAGCATTTCCCTTTAAGAAGGCCGACGTGCTATGGTTCTCCACCTGGGTCAGGAAAGCAAAATTGTCCCTCTCCTCGCTGGAAGTCCCAAAAAAAGGCGTGAATTTGACTAAGTGCCTAGGAGCATTTCCCTTTAAGAAGGCCGACGTGCTATGGTTCTCCACCTGGGTCAGGAAAGCAAAATTGTCCCTCTCCTCGCTGGAAGTCCAAAAAAAAGGCGTGAATTTGACTAAGTGCCTAGGAGCATTTCCCTTTAAGAAGGCCGACGTGCTATGGTTCTCCACCTGGGTCAGGAAAGCAAAATTGTCCCTCTCCTCGCTGGAAGTCCAAAAAAAAGGCGTGAATTTGACTAAGTGCCTAGGAGCATTTCCCTTTAAGAAGGCCGACGTGCTATGGTTCTCCACCTGGGTCAGGAAAGCAAAATTGTCCCTCTCCTCGCTGGAAGTCCAAAAAAAAGGCGTGAATTTGACTAAGTGCCTAGGAGCATTTCCCTTTAAGAAGGCCGACGTGCTATGGTTCTCCACCCGGGTCAGGAACGCAAAATTAGTCCCTCTCCTCGCTGGAAGTCAAAAAAAAAGGCGTGAATTTGACTAAGTGCCTAGGAGGATGTCCCTTTAAGAAGGCCGACCTGCTATGGTTCTCCACCTGGGTCAGGAAAGCAAAATTGTCCCTCTCCTCGCTGGAAGTCCAAAAAAAAGGCGTGAATTTGACTAAGTGCCTAGGAGCATTTCCCTTTAAGAAGGCCGACGTGCTATGGTCCTCCACCTGGGTCAGGAACGCAAAATTGTCCCTCTCCTCGCTGGAAGTCCAAAAAAAAGGTGTAAATTTGACTAAGTGCCTAGGAGGATGTCCCTTTAAGAAGGCCGACGTGCTATGGTCCTCCACCTGGGTCAGGAACGCAAAATTGTCCCTCTCCTCGCTGGAAGTCCAAAAAAAAGGCGGAAATTTGACTAAGTGCCTAGGAGGATGTCCCTTTAAGAAGGCCGACGTGCTATGGTTCTCCACCCGGGTCCGGAACTCAAAATTAGTCCCTCTCCTAGTTGGAAGTCATCAAAAAAAGGCGGAAATTTGACTAAGTGCCATCATTTTAGAGTACCAGGACTATAGCTGGGGAATTGGAGCCCTCTGGTGGACACTCGCTGCAAATGCACCCTGAATTAAACACATTATTTCCAGTTCTTTTGGTGTTCCCGGGGAATGAGAGGCCTTTTGTGGGCCAGAAAGAGTGGGGGACCCTTGGAGCCCCTATTTTCAGACAGTTTGGCTTATTTCGGTGACGCCGGGGCGTCCATCAGGTCTTCCCGGGGAATGAGAGGCCTTTTGTGGCCATATGTCAACAAAAGAGTGGGGAAATGGAGCCCTCCGGTGGACTCCCGCTGCAAATGCACCCCCCAAATTAAATACATTAATTCCAGGCCTTTTGGGGCCCTATATTCAGACGGTGTGGAGCCCTCCAGTGGACTCCCGCCTCCAATGCACCCCCCAAATTAAAGACATCACCCCCCAAATTAAAGGCATCATTTCCAGTTCTTTTGGGGCCCTATTTTCAGACAGTTTGGCGTATTTCCTTGACGCCGGGGAGTCCTACAGGTGTTCCCGGGGAATGAGAGGCCTTTTGTGGGCCAGAAAGAGTGGGGAACCCTTGGAGCCCCTATTTTCAGACAGTTTGGCTTATTTCGGTGACGCCGGGGCGTCCATCAGGTCTTCCCGGGGAATGAGAGGCCTTTTGTGGCCATATGTCAACAAAAGAGTGGGGAAATGGAGCCCTCCGGTGGACTCCCGCTGCAAATGCACCCCCCAAATTAAAGACATTAATTCCAGGCCTTTTGGGGCCCTATATTCAGACGGTGTGGAGCCCTCCAGTGGACTCCCGCCTCCAATGCACCCCCATAATTATAGACATCACCCCCCAAATTAAACACATTATTTCCAGTTCTTTTGGGGCCCTATTTTCAGACGGTTTGGCGTATTTCCTTGACGCCGGGGAGTCCTACAGGTGTTCCCGGGGAATGAGAGGCCTTTTGTGGGCCAGAAAGAGTGGGGAACCCTTGGAGCCCCTATTTTCAGACAGTTTGGCTTATTTCGGTGACGCCGGGGCGTCCATCAGGTCTTCCCGGGGAATGAGAGGCCTTTTGTGGCCATATGTCAACAAAAGAGTGGGGAAATGGAGCCCTCCGGTGGACTCCCGCTGCAAATGCACCCCCCAAATTAAAGACATTAATTCCAGGCCTTTTGGGGCCCTATATTCAGACGGTGTGGAGCCCTCCAGTGGACTCCCGCCTCCAATGCACCCCCATAATTATAGACATCACCCCCCAAATTAAACACATTATTTCCAGTTCTTTTGGGCCCCTATTTTCAGACGGTTTGGCGTATTTCCTTGACGCCGGGGAGTCCTACAGGTGTTCCCGGGGAATGAGAGGCCTTTTGTGGGCCAGAAAGAGTGGGGAACCCTTGGAGCCCCTATTTTCAGACAGTTTGGCTTATTTCGGTGACGCCGGGGCGTCCATCAGGTCTTCCCGGGGAATGAGAGGCCTTTTGTGGCCATATGTCAACAAAAGAGTGGGGAAATGGAGCCCTCCGGTGGACTCCCGCTGCAAATGCACCCCCCAAATTAAAGACATTAATTCCAGGCCTTTTGGGGCCCTATATTCAGACGGTGTGGAGCCCTCCAGTGGACTCCCGCCTCCAATGCACCCCCATAATTATAGACATCACCCCCCAAATTAAACACATTATTTCCAGTTCTTTTGGGCCCCTATTTTCAGACGGTTTGGCGTATTTCCTTGACGCCGGGGAGTCCTACAGGTGTTCCCGGGGAATGAGAGGCCTTTTGTGGGCCAGAAAGAGTGGGGAACCCTTGGAGCCCCTATTTTCAGACAGTTTGGCTTATTTCGGTGACGCCGGTGCGTCCATCAGGTCTTCCCGGGGAATGAGAGGCCTTTTGTGGCCATATGTCAACAAAAGAGTGGGGAAATGGAGCCCTCCGGTGGACTCCCGCTGCAAATGCACCCCCCAAATTAAAGACATTAATTCCAGGCCTTTTGGGGCCCTATATTCAGACGGTGTGGAGCCCTCCAGTGGACTCCCGCCTCCAATGCACCCCCATAATTATAGACATCACCCCCCAAATTAAACACATTATTTCCAGTTCTTTTGGGCCCCTATTTTCAGACGGTTTGGCGTATTTCCTTGACGCCGGGGAGTCCTACAGGTGTTCCCGGGGAATGAGAGGCCTTTTGTGGGCCAGAAAGAGTGGGGAACCCTTGGAGCCCCTATTTTCAGACAGTTTGGCTTATTTCGGTGACGCCGGGGCGTCCATCAGGTCTTCCCGGGGAATGAGAGGCCTTTTGTGGCCATATGTCAACAAAAGAGTGGGGAAATGGAGCCCTCCGGTGGACTCCCGCTGCAAATGCACCCCCCAAATTAAATACATTAATTCCAGGCCTTTTGGGGCCCTATATTCAGACGGTGTGGAGCCCTCCAGTGGACTCCCGCCTCCAATGCACCCCCATAATTATAGACATCACCCCCCAAATTAAACACATTATTTCCAGTTCTTTTGGGCCCCTATTTTCAGACGGTTTGGCGTATTTCCTTGACGCCGGGGAGTCCTACAGGTGTTCCCGGGGAATGAGAGGCCTTTTGTGGGCCAGAAAGAGTGGGGAACCCTTGGAGCCCCTATTTTCAGACAGTTTGGCTTATTTCGGTGAGGCCGGGGCGTCCATCAGGTCTTCCCGGGGAATGAGAGACCTTTTGTGGGCCATATTTTCAGACAGATTGGCCTGTTTCAGTGACGCCGAGGCGTCCATCAGGTCTTCCCGGGGAGTGTGAGGCCTTTTGGGGCCCTATTTTCAGACAGAAAAAAAAGAAAAGTAACCCTTACACTACAAAGGACAGCGGGGAAACGCCCCCCCAGCAAAGTCACAGGGGAAGTGGGGTAGACAAGTGGAGAGTGTCTGGGGAAAAGTCCACAAAATGATCAAAAATCACACACAGGTACGAGTGCCACAAGTCCCGCCGCGTCCCACCCGAGTCCGAGGTGCCCCCCACATGCCCAAAACGCACCCAGCAAAGGCGCACTGTGAGTGGGGAAGAAAAGTTGGAAAAGTGGGCAAAAGTCCCGAATTTGATCCAATATTATACCCAGGTTCGAGTCCCACAAGTCCCGCCGCGTTCCACCAGTGTTCCGGGGTGCCTACAATGTCCACAACTCACCCAGCAAAGGCGCACTGTGATTGGGAAGAAAAGTTGGGAAAGTGGGCAAAAGTCCCGAATTTGATCCAAAATCACACCCAGGTTTGAGTCCCACAAGTCCCGCCGCGTTCCACCAGGGTTCCGGGGTGCCTGACATGTCCACGACGCACCCAGCAAAGGCGCACTGTGATTGGGAAGAAAAGTCGGAAAAGTGGGCAAAAGTCCGGAAAATGACCAAAAACCACACCCAGGTTAGAGCCCCACACGTCCTGCAGTCGCACCCGAGTCCTGGGATGCCCAACATGTCCAAAAAAATCAAAAAAAGCCCAAAAAATCAAAAAAATCCCCGGGCCGTATCTTGGACGCCGGCGTACCGCGTTCGGCCCTCGTGCCGTAGTTTGGCGACCGATTGTAAAAATTTGCCGCGACCGGCTAGTTTTTTTCCTTGGAGTAAATAGAGAGTAGATCCAGCAGAAAATATGCACTATAAACAAAGAGAGGGAGTTTGGAGGGGGGCAAAAACGCCCTCTTGGAACTTTTGCAGCAGCACACATCAAACTAGCGGGGAGAAGGCATGCATAGCAAAAGTCCACGAAATGATCAAAAATCACACCCAGGTTCGAGTCCCACAAGTCCCGCCGCGTTCCACCAGTGTGCCTGACATGTCCACAACGCACCCAGCAAAGGCGCACTGTGAGTGGGCAAGAAAAGTTGGGAAAGTGGGCAAAAGTCCCGAATTTGGTCCAAAATCACACCCAGGTTAGAGTCCCACAAGTCCCGCCGCGTTCCACCAGTGTCTCGGGGTGCCTACAATGTCCACAACTTACCCAGCAAAGGCGCACTGTGATTGGGAAGAAAAGTTGGGAAAGTGGGCAAAAGTCCCGAATTTGGTCCAAAATCACACCCAGGTTCGAGTCCCACAAGTCCCGCCGCGTTCCACCAGGGTTCCGGGGCGCCTACAATGTCCACGACGCACCCAGCAAAGGCGCACTGTGATTGGGAAGAAAAGTTGGGAAAGTGGGCAAAAGTCCCGAATTTGGTCCAAAATCACACCCAGGTTCGAGTCCCACAAGTCCCGCCGCGTTCCACCAGGGTCTCGGGGTGCCTACAATGTCCACAACGCACCCAGCAAAGGCGCACTGTGATTGGGAAGAAAAGTTGGGAAAGTGGGCAAAAGTCCCGAATTTGGTCCAAAATCACACCCAGGTTCGAGTCCCACAAGTCCCGCCGCGTTCCACCAGGGTTCCGGGGTGCCTACAATGTCCACAACTTACCCAGCAAAGGTGCACTGTGATTGGGAAGAAAAGTTGGGAAAGTGGGCAAAAGTCCCGAATTTGGTCCAAAATCACACCCAGGTTCGAGTCCCACAAGTCCCGCCGCGTTCCACCAGGGTTCCGGGGTGCCTACAATGTCCACAACTTACCCAGCAAAGGTGCACTGTGATTGGGAAGAAAAGTTGGGAAAGTGGGCAAAAGTCCCGAATTTGGTCCAAAATCACACCCAGGTTCGAGTCCCACAAGTCCCGCCGCGTTCCACCAGGGTTCCGGGGTGCCTACAATGTCCACAACTCACCCAGCAAAGGCGCACTGTGATTGGGAAGAAAAGTTGGGAAAGTGGGCAAAAGTCCCGAATTTGGTCCAAAATCACACCCAGGTTCGAGTCCCACAAGTACCGCCGCGTTCCACCAGGGTTCCGGGGTGCCTACAATGTCCACAACGCACCCAGCAAAGGCGCACTGTGATTGGGAAGAAAAGTTGGGAAAGTGGGCAAAAGTCCCGAATTTGGTCCAAAATCACACCCAGGTTCGAGTCCCACAAGTCCCGCCGCGTTCCACCAGGGTTCCGGGGTGCCTACAATGTCCACAACTTACCCAGCAAAGGTGCACTGTGATTGGGAAGAAAAGTTGGGAAAGTGGGCAAAAGTCCCGAATTTGGTCCAAAATCACACCCAGGTTCGAGTCCCACAAGTCCCGCCGCGTTCCACCAGGGTTCCGGGGTGCCTACAATGTCCACAACGCACCCAGCAAAGGCGCACTGTGATTGGGAAGAAAAGTTGGGAAAGTGGGCAAAAGTCCCGAATTTGGTCCAAAATCACACCCAGGTTCGAGTCCCACAAGTCCCGCCGCGTTCCACCAGTGTCTCGGGGTGCCTACAATGTCCACAACTTACCCAGCAAAGGCGCACTGTGATTGGGAAGAAAAGTTGGGAAAGTGGGCAAAAGTCCCGAATTTGGTCCAAAATCACACCCAGGTTCGAGTCCCACAAGTCCCGCCGCGTTCCACCAGGGTTCCGGGGTGCCTACAATGTCCACAACGCACCCAGCAAAGGCGCACTGTGATTGGGAAGAAAAGTTGGGAAAGTGGGCAAAAGTCCCGAATTTGATCCAATATTATGCCCGGGTTGGAGTACCACGAGTCCGGCCGCGTTCCACCGGTGTCCCGGGGGTGCCTGCCATGTCCACAACTTACCCAGCAAAGGCGCACTGTGATTCGGAAGAAAAGTTGGGAAAGTGGGGAAAAAAAGGACCGGGAAATATCCAAAATTATGCCCGGGTTGGAGTACCACGAGTCCGGCCGCGTTCCATCGGTGTCCCGGGGGTGCCTGGCACGTCCACAACTTACCCAGCAAAGGCGCACTGTCAGTGGGGAAGACCAAACATGTCTCGGATTTTTTCCAAGTACCTTAACGAGAGAGGCTAAAAAGCACCTGTTTTTACCTTCTCTCGTTGTTGTACTTAGAAAAAAAACGAGAAAAAAAAAAATCTGGGTTTTTTTCTAAGTACCTTAACGAGAGAGGCTAAAAAAACCATTTTTTACCTTCTCTCGTTGTTGTACTTAGAAAAAAAACGAGAAAAAAAATTTTCCCCATTCATTTCAATGGGAGTTCATTTTTTTTTTGGGATTTTTTCTAAGTACCTTAACGAGAGAGGCTTAATTTTTCACCTACTTTTTACCTTCTCTCGATTTTTCGTTTTTTACCTGGTCGACCAAAACACCTCCATCTCGTTACTATGTGCACCATGTCTGACAGGCTGAAATCACAGGGAACGCGTCCGAGTCAAAGTGAGCTATTTTCGGACACAAATATGGTGTTTTTCCCCTCTATCCTCTGGTCCTTTTTTCAAACTGATCTTCCAGCATCTGAGCGACAGGGGCTCATGCAGACACCTGTGTCCGCCCGAGGGGCGCCTTCCCGGACACATATATGGTGCTTTCCCCCTCTTTACCCCGGTCCTTTTTCAAACTGCTCTTCCAGCATCTGAGCGACAGGGGCTCATGCAGACACCTGTGTCCGCCTAAGGGGCGCCTTCTCGGACACATTTTCAACTTTTCCCGCATGAATGAAATCCTGGAACTGATTCCACCCAGGTACTTAGGGCTTCCAGGGCTTGAGCGACAGGGGCTCTGTCCGGAGCGTGTGTCCGCCTAGGGGGCGCTGTCCCGGACACATTTTCAACTTTTCCCGCATGGATGAAATCCTGGAACTGATTCCACCCAGGTACTTAGGGCTTCCAGGGCTTGAGCGACAGGGGCTCTGTCCGGAGCGTGTGTCCGCCTAGGGGGCGCTGTCTCGGACACATTTTCAACTTTTCCCGCATGGATGAAATCCTGGAACTGATTCCACCCAGGTACTTAGGACTTCCAGGGCTTGAGCGACAGGGGCTCTGTCCGGAGCGTGTGTCCGCCTAGGGGGCGCTGTCCCGGACACATTTTCAACTTTTCCCGCATGAATGAAATCC
>NC_084580.2:140000-147500 GCF_033978685.3 Nerophis lumbriciformis
GGCCGACGTGCTATGGTTCTCCACCTGGGTCTGGAACGCCAAATTAGTCCCTCTCCTAGCTGGAAGTCCAAAAAAAAAGGCGTGAATTTGACTAAGTGTCTAGGAGCATTTCCCTTTAAGAAGGCCGACCTGCTATGGTTCTCCACCCGGGTACGGAAAGCAAAATTAGTCCCTCTCCTCGCTGGAAGTCCAAAAAAAAAAGGCGTGAATTTGACTAAGTGCCTAGGAGCATTTCCCTTTAAGAAGGCCGACGTGCTATGGTTCTCCACCTGGGTCAGGAAAGCAAAATTGTCCCTCTCCTCGCTGGAAGTCCAAAAAAAAAGGCGTGAATTTGACTAAGTGTCTAGGAGGATGTCCCCTTAAGAAGGCCGACGTGCCTTGGTTCTCTACCTGGGTACGGAACACCAAATTAGTCCCTCTCCTAGCTGGAAGTCCAAAAAAAAGGCGTGAATTTGACTAAGTGTCTAGGAGCATTTCCCTTTAAGAAGGCCGACGTGCTATGGTTCTCCACCTGGGTACGGAACGCCAAATTAGTCCCTCTCCTAGCTGGAAGTAGTCAAAAAAAGGCGGAAATTTGACTAAGTGTCATTATTTTAGAGTACCAGGCCTCTATAGAAAAGTTTGGTTTTTTGTCTATGTGTCATCATTTTAGAGTACCAGGCCTCTATAGAAAAGTTTGGTTTTTTGTCTATGTGTCATCATTTTAGAGTACCAGGCCTCTATAGAAAAGTTTGGTAAATTTGACTAAGTGTCTAGGAGCATTTCCCTTTAAGAAGGCCGACCTGCTATGGTTCTCCACCCGGGTACGGAAAGCAAAATTAGTCCCTCTCCTCGCTGGAAGTCCAAAAAAAAAAGGCGTGAATTTGACTAAGTGCCTAGGAGCATTTCCCTTTAAGAAGGCCGACGTGCTATGGTTCTCCACCTGGGTCAGGAAAGCAAAATTGTCCCTCTCCTCGCTGGAAGTCCAAAAAAAAGGCGTGAATTTGACTAAGTGCCTAGGAGCATTTCCCTTTAAGAAGGCCGACGTGCTATGGTTCTCCACCTGGGTCAGGAAAGCAAAATTGTCCCTCTCCTCGCTGGAAGTCCAAAAAAAAGGCGTAAATTTGACTAAGTGCCTAGGAGGATGTCCCTTTAAGAAGGCCGACGTGCTATGGTTCTCCACCTGGGTCAGGAAAGCAAAATTGTCCCTCTCCTCGCTGGAAGTCCAAAAAAAAGGCGTGAATTTGACTAAGTGCCTAGGAGGATGTCCCTTTAAGAAGGCCGACCTGCTATGGTTCTCCACCTGGGTCCGGAAAGCAAAATTAGTCCCTCTCCTCGCTGGAAGTCCAAATAAAAGGCGTAAATTTGACTAAGTGCCTAGGAGGATGTCCCTTTAAGAAGGCCGACGTGCTATGGTTGTCCACCTGGGTCAGGAACGCAAAATTAGTCCCTCTCCTCGCTGGAAGTCCAAAAAAAAGGCGGAAATTTGACTAAGTGCCTAGGAGGATGTCCCTTTAAGAAGGCTGACCTGCTATGGTTCTCCACCCGGGTACGGAAAGCAAAATTAGTCCCTCTCCTCGCTGGAAGTCCAAAAAAAAGGCGTGAATTTGACTAAGTGCCTAGGAGGATGTCCCTTTAAGAAGGCCGACGTGCTATGGTTCTCCACCTGGGTACGGAACGCCAAATTAGTCCCTCTCCTAGCTGGAAGTAGTCAAAAAAAGGCGGAAATTTGACTAAGTGTCATTATTTTAGAGTACCAGGCCTCTATAGAAAAGTTTGGTTTTTTGTCTATGTGTCATCATTTTAGAGTACCAGGCCTCTATAGAAAAGTTTGGTAAATTTGACTAAGTGTCTAGGAGCATTTCCCTTTAAGAAGGCCGACGTGCTATGGTTCTCCACCTGGGTCAGGAAAGCAAAATTGTCCCTCTCCTCGCTGGAAGTCCAAAAAAAAGGCGTGAATTTGACTAAGTGCCTAGGAGCATTTCCCTTTAAGAAGGCCGACGTGCTATGGTTCTCCACCTGGGTCAGGAAAGCAAAATTGTCCCTCTCCTCGCTGGAAGTCCAAAAAAAAGGCGTGAATTTGACTAAGTGCCTAGGAGCATTTCCCTTTAAGAAGGCCGACGTGCTATGGTTCTCCACCTGGGTCAGGAAAGCAAAATTGTCCCTCTCCTCGCTGGAAGTCCAAAAAAAAGGCGTGAATTTGACTAAGTGCCTAGGAGGATGTCCCTTTAAGAAGGCCGACGTGCTATGGTTCTCCACCTGGGTCAGGAAAGCAAAATTGTCCCTCTCCTCGCTGGAAGTCCAAAAAAAAGGCGTAAATTTGACTAAGTGCCTAGGAGGATGTCCCTTAAAGAAGGCCGACGTGCTATGGTTCTCCACCTGGGTCTGGAACGCCAAATTAGTCCCTCTCCTCGCTGGAAGTCCAAAAAAAAAGGCGGAAATTTGACTAAGTGCCTAGGAGGATGTCCCTTTAAGAAGGCCGACGTGCTATGGTTCTCCACCCGGGTCCGGAACTCAAAATTAGTCCCTCTCCTAGTTGGAAGTCATCAAAAAAAGGCGGAAATTTGACTAAGTGCCATCATTTTAGAGTACCAGGACTATAGCTGGGGAATTGGAGCCCTCTGGTGGACACTCGCTGCAAATGCACCCTGAATTAAACACATTATTTCCAGTTCTTTTGGTGTTCCCGGGGAATGAGAGGCCTTTTGTGGGCCAGAAAGAGTGGGGGACCCTTGGAGCCCCTATTTTCAGACAGTTTGGCTTATTTCGGTGACGCCGGGGCGTCCATCAGGTCTTCCCGGGGAATGAGAGGCCTTTTGTGGCCATATGTCAACAAAAGAGTGGGGAAATGGAGCCCTCCGGTGGACTCCCGCTGCAAATGCACCCCCCAAATTAAATACATTAATTCCAGGCCTTTTGGGGCCCTATATTCAGACGGTGTGTAGCCCTCCAGTGGACTCCCGCCTCCAATGCACCCCCCAAATTAAAGACATCACCCCCCAAATTAAAGGCATCATTTCCAGTTCTTTTGGGGCCCTATTTTCAGACAGTTTGGCGGATTTCGGTGACGCCGGGGCGTCCATCAGGTCTTCCCGGGGAATGAGAGGCCTTTTGTGGCCATATGTCAACAAAAGAGTGGGGAAATGGAGCCCTCCGGTGGACTCCCGCTGCAAATGCACCCCCCAAATTAAATACATTAATTCCAGGCCTTTTGGGGCCCTATATTCAGACGGTGTGTAGCCCTCCAGTGGACTCCCGCCTCCAATGCACCCCCCAAATTAAAGACATCACCCCCCAAATTAAAGGCATCATTTCCAGTTCTTTTGGGGCCCTATTTTCAGACAGTTTGGCGGATTTCCTTGACGCCGGGGAGTCCTACAGGTGTTCCCGGGGAATGAGAGGCCTTTTGTGGGCCAGAAAGAGTGGGGAACCCTTGGAGCCCCTATTTTCAGACAGTTTGGCTTATTTCGGTGACGCCGGGGCGTCCATCAGGTCTTCCCGGGGAATGAGAGGCCTTTTGTGGCCATATGTCAACAAAAGAGTGGGGAAATGGAGCCCTCCGGTGGACTCCCGCTGCAAATGCACCCCCCAAATTAAATACATTAATTCCAGGCCTTTTGGGGCCCTATATTCAGACGGTGTGGAGCCCTCCAGTGGACTCCCGCCTCCAATGCACCCCCATAATTATAGACATCACCCCCCAAATTAAACACATTATTTCCAGTTCTTTTGGGCCCCTATTTTCAGACGGTTTGGCGTATTTCCTTGACGCCGGGGAGTCCTACAGGTGTTCCCGGGGAATGAGAGGCCTTTTGTGGGCCAGAAAGAGTGGGGAACCCTTGGAGCCCCTATTTTCAGACAGTTTGGCTTATTTCGGTGAGGCCGGGGCGTCCATCAGGTCTTCCCGGGGAATGAGAGACCTTTTGTGGGCCATATTTTCAGACAGATTGGCCTGTTTCAGTGACGCCGAGGCGTCCATCAGGTCTTCCCGGGGAGTGTGAGGCCTTTTGGGGCCCTATTTTCAGACAGAAAAAAAAGAAAAGTAACCCTTACACTACAAAGGACAGCGGGGAAACGCCCCCCCAGCAAAGTCACAGGGGAAGTGGGGTAGACAAGTGGAGAGTGTCTGGGGAAAAGTCCACAAAATGATCAAAAATCACACACAGGTACGAGTGCCACAAGTCCCGCCGCGTCCCACCCGAGTCCGAGGTGCCCCCCACATGCCCAAAACGCACCCAGCAAAGGCGCACTGTGAGTGGGGAAGAAAAGTTGGAAAAGTGGGCAAAAGTCCCGAATTTGATCCAATATTATACCCAGGTTCGAGTCCCACAAGTCCCGCCGCGTTCCACCAGTGTTCCGGGGTGCCTACAATGTCCACAACTCACCCAGCAAAGGCGCACTGTGATTGGGAAGAAAAGTTGGGAAAGTGGGCAAAAGTCCCGAATTTGATCCAAAATCACACCCAGGTTTGAGTCCCACAAGTCCCGCCGCGTTCCACCAGGGTTCCGGGGTGCCTGACATGTCCACGACGCACCCAGCAAAGGCGCACTGTGATTGGGAAGAAAAGTCGGAAAAGTGGGCAAAAGTCCGGAAAATGACCAAAAACCACACCCAGGTTAGAGCCCCACACGTCCTGCAGTCGCACCCGAGTCCTGGGATGCCCAACATGTCCAAAAAAATCAAAAAAAGCCCAAAAAATCAAAAAAATCCCCGGGCCGTATCTTGGACGCCGGCGTACCGCGTTCGGCCCTCGTGCCGTAGTTTGGCGACCGATTGTAAAAATTTGCCGCGACCGGCTAGTTTTTTTCCTTGGAGTAAATAGAGAGTAGATCCAGCAGAAAATATGCACTATAAACAAAGAGAGGGAGTTTGGAGGGGGGCAAAAACGCCCTCTTGGAACTTTTGCAGCAGCACACATCAAACTAGCGGGGAGAAGGCATGCATAGCAAAAGTCCACGAAATGATCAAAAATCACACCCAGGTTCGAGTCCCACAAGTCCCGCCGCGTTCCACCAGTGTGCCTGACATGTCCACAACGCACCCAGCAAAGGCGCACTGTGAGTGGGCAAGAAAAGTTGGGAAAGTGGGCAAAAGTCCCGAATTTGGTCCAAAATCACACCCAGGTTAGAGTCCCACAAGTCCCGCCGCGTTCCACCAGTGTCTCGGGGTGCCTACAATGTCCACAACTTACCCAGCAAAGGCGCACTGTGATTGGGAAGAAAAGTTGGGAAAGTGGGCAAAAGTCCCGAATTTGGTCCAAAATCACACCCAGGTTCGAGTCCCACAAGTCCCGCCGCGTTCCACCAGGGTTCCGGGGCGCCTACAATGTCCACGACGCACCCAGCAAAGGCGCACTGTGATTGGGAAGAAAAGTTGGGAAAGTGGGCAAAAGTCCCGAATTTGGTCCAAAATCACACCCAGGTTCGAGTCCCACAAGTCCCGCCGCGTTCCACCAGGGTCTCGGGGTGCCTACAATGTCCACAACGCACCCAGCAAAGGCGCACTGTGATTGGGAAGAAAAGTTGGGAAAGTGGGCAAAAGTCCCGAATTTGGTCCAAAATCACACCCAGGTTCGAGTCCCACAAGTCCCGCCGCGTTCCACCAGGGTTCCGGGGTGCCTACAATGTCCACAACTTACCCAGCAAAGGTGCACTGTGATTGGGAAGAAAAGTTGGGAAAGTGGGCAAAAGTCCCGAATTTGGTCCAAAATCACACCCAGGTTCGAGTCCCACAAGTCCCGCCGCGTTCCACCAGGGTTCCGGGGTGCCTACAATGTCCACAACTTACCCAGCAAAGGTGCACTGTGATTGGGAAGAAAAGTTGGGAAAGTGGGCAAAAGTCCCGAATTTGGTCCAAAATCACACCCAGGTTCGAGTCCCACAAGTCCCGCCGCGTTCCACCAGGGTTCCGGGGTGCCTACAATGTCCACAACTCACCCAGCAAAGGCGCACTGTGATTGGGAAGAAAAGTTGGGAAAGTGGGCAAAAGTCCCGAATTTGGTCCAAAATCACACCCAGGTTCGAGTCCCACAAGTACCGCCGCGTTCCACCAGGGTTCCGGGGTGCCTACAATGTCCACAACGCACCCAGCAAAGGCGCACTGTGATTGGGAAGAAAAGTTGGGAAAGTGGGCAAAAGTCCCGAATTTGGTCCAAAATCACACCCAGGTTCGAGTCCCACAAGTCCCGCCGCGTTCCACCAGGGTTCCGGGGTGCCTACAATGTCCACAACTTACCCAGCAAAGGTGCACTGTGATTGGGAAGAAAAGTTGGGAAAGTGGGCAAAAGTCCCGAATTTGGTCCAAAATCACACCCAGGTTCGAGTCCCACAAGTCCCGCCGCGTTCCACCAGGGTTCCGGGGTGCCTACAATGTCCACAACGCACCCAGCAAAGGCGCACTGTGATTGGGAAGAAAAGTTGGGAAAGTGGGCAAAAGTCCCGAATTTGGTCCAAAATCACACCCAGGTTCGAGTCCCACAAGTCCCGCCGCGTTCCACCAGTGTCTCGGGGTGCCTACAATGTCCACAACTTACCCAGCAAAGGCGCACTGTGATTGGGAAGAAAAGTTGGGAAAGTGGGCAAAAGTCCCGAATTTGGTCCAAAATCACACCCAGGTTCGAGTCCCACAAGTCCCGCCGCGTTCCACCAGGGTTCCGGGGTGCCTACAATGTCCACAACGCACCCAGCAAAGGCGCACTGTGATTGGGAAGAAAAGTTGGGAAAGTGGGCAAAAGTCCCGAATTTGATCCAATATTATGCCCGGGTTGGAGTACCACGAGTCCGGCCGCGTTCCACCGGTGTCCCGGGGGTGCCTGCCATGTCCACAACTTACCCAGCAAAGGCGCACTGTGATTCGGAAGAAAAGTTGGGAAAGTGGGGAAAAAAAGGACCGGGAAATATCCAAAATTATGCCCGGGTTGGAGTACCACGAGTCCGGCCGCGTTCCATCGGTGTCCCGGGGGTGCCTGGCACGTCCACAACTTACCCAGCAAAGGCGCACTGTCAGTGGGGAAGACCAAACATGTCTCGGATTTTTTCCAAGTACCTTAACGAGAGAGGCTAAAAAGCACCTGTTTTTACCTTCTCTCGTTGTTGTACTTAGAAAAAAAACGAGAAAAAAAAAAATCTGGGTTTTTTTCTAAGTACCTTAACGAGAGAGGCTAAAAAAACCATTTTTTACCTTCTCTCGTTGTTGTACTTAGAAAAAAAACGAGAAAAAAAATTTTCCCCATTCATTTCAATGGGAGTTCATTTTTTTTTTGGGATTTTTTCTAAGTACCTTAACGAGAGAGGCTTAATTTTTCACCTACTTTTTACCTTCTCTCGATTTTTCGTTTTTTACCTGGTCGACCAAAACACCTCCATCTCGTTACTATGTGCACCATGTCTGACAGGCTGAAATCACAGGGAACGCGTCCGAGTCAAAGTGAGCTATTTTCGGACACAAATATGGTGTTTTTCCCCTCTATCCTCTGGTCCTTTTTTCAAACTGATCTTCCAGCATCTGAGCGACAGGGGCTCA
>NC_084580.2:160000-170000 GCF_033978685.3 Nerophis lumbriciformis
GAACGCCAAATTAGTCCCTCTCCTCGCTGGAAGTCCAAAAAAAAGGCGTGAATTTGACTAAGTGCCTAGGAGGATGTCACCTTAAGAAGGCCGACGTGCTATGGTTCTCCACCTGGGTACGGAACGCCAAATTAGTCCCTCTCCTCGCTGGAAGTCCCAAAAAAAAGGCGTGAATTTGACTAAGTGTCTAGGAGGATGTCCCCTTAAGAAGGCCGACGTCCCTTGGTTCTCCACCTGGGTACAGAACGCCAAATTAGTCCCTCTCCTCGCTGGAAGTCCAAAAAAAAGGCGTGAATTTGACTAAGTGCCTAGGAGGATGTCCCTTTAAGAAGGCCGACGTGCTATGGTTCTCCACCTGGGTCAGGAAAGCAAAATTGTCCCTCTCCTCGCTGGAAGTCCCAAAAAAAGGCGTGAATTTGACTAAGTGCCTAGGAGCATTTCCCTTTAAGAAGGCCGACGTGCTATGGTTCTCCACCTGGGTCAGGAAAGCAAAATTGTCCCTCTCCTCGCTGGAAGTCCAAAAAAAAGGCGTGAATTTGACTAAGTGCCTAGGAGCATTTCCCTTTAAGAAGGCCGACGTGCTATGGTTCTCCACCTGGGTCAGGAAAGCAAAATTGTCCCTCTCCTCGCTGGAAGTCCAAAAAAAAGGCGTGAATTTGACTAAGTGCCTAGGAGCATTTCCCTTTAAGAAGGCCGACGTGCTATGGTTCTCCACCTGGGTCAGGAAAGCAAAATTGTCCCTCTCCTCGCTGGAAGTCCAAAAAAAAGGCGTGAATTTGACTAAGTGCCTAGGAGGATGTCCCTTTAAGAAGGCCGACGTGCTATGGTTCTCCACCTGGGTCAGGAAAGCAAAATTGTCCCTCTCCTCGCTGGAAGTCCAAAAAAAAGGCGTGAATTTGACTAAGTGCCTAGGAGCATTTCCCTTTAAGAAGGCCGACGTGCTATGGTTCTCCACCCGGGTACGGAAAGCAAAATTAGTCCCTCTCCTCGCTGGAAGTCCAAAAAAAAGGCGTAAATTTGACTAAGTGCCTAGGAGGATGTCCCTTAAAGAAGGCCGACGTGCTATGGTTCTCCACCTGGGTCTGGAACGCCAAATTAGTCCCTCTCCTCGCTGGAAGTCCAAAAAAAAGGCGGAAATTTGACTAAGTGCCTAGGAGGATGTCCCTTTAAGAAGGCCGACGTGCTATGGTTCTCCACCCGGGTCCGGAACTCAAAATTAGTCCCTCTCCTAGTTGGAAGTCATCAAAAAAAGGCGGAAATTTGACTAAGTGCCATCATTTTAGAGTACCAGGACTATAGTGGGGGAATTGGAGCCCTCTGGTGGACACTCGCTGCAAATGCACCCTGAATTAAAGACATTATTTCCAGTTCTTTTGGGGCCCTATTTTCAGGCGTAAATTTGACTAAGTGTCTAGGGGCATGTCCCTTTAAGAAGGCCGACCTGCTATGGTTCTCCACCTGGGTCTGGAACGCCAAATTAGTCCCTCTCCTCGCTGGAAGTCCCAAAAAAAAGGCGTGAATTTGACTAAGTGTCTAGGAGGATGTCCCCTTAAGAAGGCCGACGTCCCTTGGTTCTCCACCTGGGTACAGAACGCCAAATTAGTCCCTCTCCTCGCTGGAAGTCCAAAAAAAAGGCGTGAATTTGACTAAGTGCCTAGGAGGATGTCCCTTTAAGAAGGCCGACGTGCTATGGTTCTCCACCTGGGTCAGGAAAGCAAAATTGTCCCTCTCCTCGCTGGAAGTCCCAAAAAAAGGCGTGAATTTGACTAAGTGCCTAGGAGCATTTCCCTTTAAGAAGGCCGACGTGCTATGGTTCTCCACCTGGGTCAGGAAAGCAAAATTGTCCCTCTCCTCGCTGGAAGTCCCAAAAAAAGGCGTGAATTTGACTAAGTGCCTAGGAGCATTTCCCTTTAAGAAGGCCGACGTGCTATGGTTCTCCACCTGGGTCAGGAAAGCAAAATTGTCCCTCTCCTCGCTGGAAGTCCAAAAAAAAGGCGTGAATTTGACTAAGTGCCTAGGAGGATGTCCCTTTAAGAAGGCCGACGTGCTATGGTTCTCCACCTGGGTCAGGAAAGCAAAATTGTCCCTCTCCTCGCTGGAAGTCCCAAAAAAAGGCGTGAATTTGACTAAGTGCCTAGGAGCATTTCCCTTTAAGAAGGCCGACGTGCTATGGTTCTCCACCTGGGTCAGGAAAGCAAAATTGTCCCTCTCCTCGCTGGAAGTCCCAAAAAAAGGCGTGAATTTGACTAAGTGCCTAGGAGCATTTCCCTTTAAGAAGGCCGACGTGCTATGGTTCTCCACCTGGGTCAGGAAAGCAAAATTGTCCCTCTCCTCGCTGGAAGTCCAAAAAAAAGGCGTGAATTTGACTAAGTGCCTAGGAGCATTTCCCTTTAAGAAGGCCGACGTGCTATGGTTCTCCACCTGGGTCAGGAAAGCAAAATTGTCCCTCTCCTCGCTGGAAGTCCAAAAAAAAGGCGTGAATTTGACTAAGTGCCTAGGAGCATTTCCCTTTAAGAAGGCCGACGTGCTATGGTTCTCCACCTGGGTCAGGAAAGCAAAATTGTCCCTCTCCTCGCTGGAAGTCCAAAAAAAAGGCGTGAATTTGACTAAGTGCCTAGGAGCATTTCCCTTTAAGAAGGCCGACGTGCTATGGTTCTCCACCCGGGTCAGGAACGCAAAATTAGTCCCTCTCCTCGCTGGAAGTCAAAAAAAAAGGCGTGAATTTGACTAAGTGCCTAGGAGGATGTCCCTTTAAGAAGGCCGACCTGCTATGGTTCTCCACCTGGGTCAGGAAAGCAAAATTGTCCCTCTCCTCGCTGGAAGTCCAAAAAAAAGGCGTGAATTTGACTAAGTGCCTAGGAGCATTTCCCTTTAAGAAGGCCGACGTGCTATGGTCCTCCACCTGGGTCAGGAACGCAAAATTGTCCCTCTCCTCGCTGGAAGTCCAAAAAAAAGGTGTAAATTTGACTAAGTGCCTAGGAGGATGTCCCTTTAAGAAGGCCGACGTGCTATGGTCCTCCACCTGGGTCAGGAACGCAAAATTGTCCCTCTCCTCGCTGGAAGTCCAAAAAAAAGGCGGAAATTTGACTAAGTGCCTAGGAGGATGTCCCTTTAAGAAGGCCGACGTGCTATGGTTCTCCACCCGGGTCCGGAACTCAAAATTAGTCCCTCTCCTAGTTGGAAGTCATCAAAAAAAGGCGGAAATTTGACTAAGTGCCATCATTTTAGAGTACCAGGACTATAGCTGGGGAATTGGAGCCCTCTGGTGGACACTCGCTGCAAATGCACCCTGAATTAAACACATTATTTCCAGTTCTTTTGGTGTTCCCGGGGAATGAGAGGCCTTTTGTGGGCCAGAAAGAGTGGGGGACCCTTGGAGCCCCTATTTTCAGACAGTTTGGCTTATTTCGGTGACGCCGGGGCGTCCATCAGGTCTTCCCGGGGAATGAGAGGCCTTTTGTGGCCATATGTCAACAAAAGAGTGGGGAAATGGAGCCCTCCGGTGGACTCCCGCTGCAAATGCACCCCCCAAATTAAATACATTAATTCCAGGCCTTTTGGGGCCCTATATTCAGACGGTGTGGAGCCCTCCAGTGGACTCCCGCCTCCAATGCACCCCCCAAATTAAAGACATCACCCCCCAAATTAAAGGCATCATTTCCAGTTCTTTTGGGGCCCTATTTTCAGACAGTTTGGCGTATTTCCTTGACGCCGGGGAGTCCTACAGGTGTTCCCGGGGAATGAGAGGCCTTTTGTGGGCCAGAAAGAGTGGGGAACCCTTGGAGCCCCTATTTTCAGACAGTTTGGCTTATTTCGGTGACGCCGGGGCGTCCATCAGGTCTTCCCGGGGAATGAGAGGCCTTTTGTGGCCATATGTCAACAAAAGAGTGGGGAAATGGAGCCCTCCGGTGGACTCCCGCTGCAAATGCACCCCCCAAATTAAAGACATTAATTCCAGGCCTTTTGGGGCCCTATATTCAGACGGTGTGGAGCCCTCCAGTGGACTCCCGCCTCCAATGCACCCCCATAATTATAGACATCACCCCCCAAATTAAAGGCATCATTTCCAGTTCTTTTGGGCCTCTATTTTCAGACGGTTTGGCGTATTTCCTTGACGCCGGGGAGTCCTACAGGTGTTCCCGGGGAATGAGAGGCCTTTTGTGGGCCAGAAAGAGTGGGGAACCCTTGGAGCCCCTATTTTCAGACAGTTTGCCGTATTTCGGTGACGCCGGGGCGTCCATCAGGTCTTCCCGGGGAATGTGAGGCCTTTCGTGGGCCATATTTTCAGACAGATTGGCCTGTTTCAGTGACGCCGAGGCGTCCATCAGGTCTTCCCGGGGAGTGTGAGGCCTTTTGGGGCCCTATTTTCAGACAGAAAAAAAAGAAAAGTAACCCTTACACTACAAAGGACAGCGGGGAAACGCCCCCCCAGCAAAGTCACAGGGGAAGTGGGGTAGACAAGTGGAGAGTGTCTGGGGAAAAGTCCACAAAATGATCAAAAATCACACACAGGTACGAGTGCCACAAGTCCCGCCGCGTCCCACCCGAGTCCGAGGTGCCCCCCACATGCCCAAAACGCACCCAGCAAAGGCGCACTGTGATTGGGAAGAAAAGTTGGAAAAGTGGGCAAAAGTCCGGAAAAATGACCAAAAACCACACCCAGGTTAGAGCCCCACACGTCCTGCAGTCGCACCCGAGTCCTGGGATGCCCAACATGTCCAAAAAAATCAAAAAAAGCCCAAAAAATCAAAAAAATCCCCGGGCCGTATCTTGGACGCCGGCGTACCGCGTTCGGCCCTCGTGCCGTAGTTTGGCGACCGATTGTAAAAATTTGCCGCGACCGGCTAGTTTTTTTCCTTGGAGTAAATAGAGAGTAGATCCAGCAGAAAATATGCACTATAAACAAAGAGAGGGAGTTTGGAGGGGGGCAAAAACGCCCTCTTGGAACTTAGTCCCGCCGCGTTCCACCAGGGTTCCGGGGTGCCTGACATGTCCACGACGCACCCAGCAAAGGCGCACTGTGATTGGGAAGAAAAGTTGGGAAAGTGGGCAAAAGTCCCAAATTTGATTCAAAATCACACCCAGGTTCGAGTCCCACAAGTCCCGCCGCGTTCCACCAGTGTCTCGGGGTGCCTACAATGTCCACAACGCACCCAGCAAAGGCGCACTGTGATTGGGAAGAAAAGTTGGGAAAGTGGGCAAAAGTCCCGAATTTGGTCCAAAATCACACCCAGGTTCGAGTCCCACAAGTCCCGCCGCGTTCCACCAGGGTTCCGGGGTGCCTACAATGTCCACAACGCACCCAGCAAAGGCGCACTGTGATTGGGAAGAAAAGTTGGGAAAGTGGGCAAAAGTCCCTAATTTGGTCCAAAATCACACCCAGGTTCGAGTCCCACAAGTCCCGCCGCGTTCCACCAGGGTTCCGGGGTGCCTACAATGTCCACAACGCACCCAGCAAAGGCGCACTGTGATTGGGAAGAAAAGTTGGGAAAGTGGGCAAAAGTCCCTAATTTGGTCCAAAATCACACCCAGGTTCGAGTCCCACAAGTCCCGCCGCGTTCCACCAGGGTTCCGGGGTGCCTACAATGTCCACAACGCACCCAGCAAAGGCGCACTGTGATTGGGAAGAAAAGTTGGGAAAGTGGGCAAAAGTCCCGAATTTGGTCCAAAATCACACCCAGGTTCGAGTCCCACAAGTCCCGCCGCGTTCCACCAGGGTTCCGGGGTGCCTACAATGTCCACGACGCACCCAGCAAAGGCGCACTGTGATTGGGAAGAAAAGTTGGGAAAGTGGGCAAAAGTCCCGAATTTGGTCCAAAATCACACCCAGGTTCGAGTCCCACAAGTCCCGCCGCGTTCCACCAGGGTTCCGGGGTGCCTGACATGTCCACGACGCACCCAGCAAAGGCGCACTGTGATTGGGAAGAAAAGTTGGGAAAGTGGGCAAAAGTCCCGAATTTGGTCCAAAATCACACCCAGGTTCGAGTCCCACAAGTCCCGCCGCGTTCCACCAGGGTTCCGGGGTGCCTACAATGTCCACGACGCACCCAGCAAAGGCGCACTGTGATTGGGAAGAAAAGTTGGGAAAGTGGGCAAAAGTCCCGAATTTGGTCCAAAATCACACCCAGGTTCGAGTCCCACAAGTCCCGCCGCGTTCCACCAGTGTCTCGGGGTGCCTACAATGTCCACAACTTACCCAGCAAAGGTGCACTGTGATTGGGAAGAAAAGTTGGGAAAGTGGGCAAAAGTCCCGAATTTGGTCCAAAATCACACCCAGGTTCGAGTCCCACAAGTCCCGCCGCGTTCCACCAGGGTTCCGGGGTGCCTACAATGTCCACAACGCACCCAGCAAAGGCGCACTGTGATTGGGAAGAAAAGTTGGGAAAGTGGGCAAAAGTCCCGAATTTGGTCCAAAATCACACCCAGGTTCGAGTCCCACAAGTCCCGCCGCGTTCCACCAGAGTGCCGGGGTGCCTACAATGTCCACAACGCACCCAGCAAAGGCGCACTGTGATTGGGAAGAAAAGTTGGGAAAGTGGGCAAAAGTCCCGAATTTGGTCCAAAATCACACCCAGGTTCGAGTCCCACAAGTCCCGCCGCGTTCCACCAGGGTTCCGGGGTGCCTACAATGTCCACAACGCACCCAGCAAAGGCGCACTGTGATTGGGAAGAAAAGTTGGGAAAGTGGGCAAAAGTCCCGAATTTGGTCCAAAATCACACCCAGGTTCGAGTCCCACAAGTCCCGCCGCGTTCCACCAGAGTGCCGGGGTGCCTACAATGTCCACAACGCACCCAGCAAAGGCGCACTGTGATTGGGAAGAAAAGTTGGGAAAGTGGGCAAAAGTCCCGAATTTGGTCCAAAATCACACCCAGGTTCGAGTCCCACAAGTCCCGCCGCGTTCCACCAGTGTCTCGGGGTGCCTACAATGTCCACAACGCACCCAGCAAAGGCGCACTGTGATTGGGAAGAAAAGTTGGGAAAGTGGGCAAAAGTCCCGAATTTGGTCCAAAATCACACCCAGGTTCGAGTCCCACAAGTCCCGCCGCGTTCCACCAGTGTCTCGGGGTGCCTACAATGTCCACAACGCACCCAGCAAAGGCGCACTGTGATTGGGAAGAAAAGTTGGGAAAGTGGGCAAAAGTCCCGAATTTGGTCCAAAATCACACCCAGGTTCGAGTCCCACAAGTCCCGCCGCGTTCCACCAGTGTCTCGGGGTGCCTACAATGTCCACAACGCACCCAGCAAAGGCGCACTGTGATTGGGAAGAAAAGTTGGGAAAGTGGGCAAAAGTCCCGAATTTGGTCCAAAATCACACCCAGGTTCGAGTCCCACAAGTCCCGCCGCGTTCCACCAGTGTCTCGGGGTGCCTACAATGTCCACAACGCACCCAGCAAAGGTGCACTGTGATTGGGAAGAAAAGTTGGGAAAGTGGGCAAAAGTCCCGAATTTGGTCCAAAATCACACCCAGGTTCGAGTCCCACAAGTCCCGCCGCGTTCCACCAGGGTTCCGGGGTGCCTACAATGTCCACAACGCACCCAGCAAAGGCGCACTGTGATTGGGAAGAAAAGTTGGGAAAGTGGGCAAAAGTCCCGAATTTGGTCCAAAATCACACCCAGGTTCGAGTCCCACAAGTCCCGCCGCGTTCCACCAGAGTGCCGGGGTGCCTACAATGTCCACAACGCACCCAGCAAAGGCGCACTGTGATTGGGAAGAAAAGTTGGGAAAGTGGGCAAAAGTCCCGAATTTGGTCCAAAATCACACCCAGGTTCGAGTCCCACAAGTCCCGCCGCGTTCCACCAGGGTTCCGGGGTGCCTACAATGTCCACAACTCACCCAGCAAAGGCGCACTGTGATTGGGAAGAAAAGTTGGGAAAGTGGGCAAAAGTCCCGAATTTGGTCCAAAATCACACCCAGGTTCGAGTCCCACAAGTCCCGCCGCGTTCCACCAGAGTGCCGGGGTGCCTACAATGTCCACAACGCACCCAGCAAAGGCGCACTGTGATTGGGAAGAAAAGTTGGGAAAGTGGGCAAAAGTCCCGAATTTGGTCCAAAATCACACCCAGGTTCGAGTCCCACAAGTCCCGCCGCGTTCCACCAGTGTCTCGGGGTGCCTACAATGTCCACAACGCACCCAGCAAAGGCGCACTGTGATTGGGAAGAAAAGTTGGGAAAGTGGGCAAAAGTCCCGAATTTGGTCCAAAATCACACCCAGGTTCGAGTCCCACAAGTCCCGCCGCGTTCCACCAGTGTCTCGGGGTGCCTACAATGTCCACAACGCACCCAGCAAAGGCGCACTGTGATTGGGAAGAAAAGTTGGGAAAGTGGGCAAAAGTCCCGAATTTGGTCCAAAATCACACCCAGGTTCGAGTCCCACAAGTCCCGCCGCGTTCCACCAGTGTCTCGGGGTGCCTACAATGTCCACAACGCACCCAGCAAAGGCGCACTGTGATTGGGAAGAAAAGTTGGGAAAGTGGGCAAAAGTCCCGAATTTGGTCCAAAATCACACCCAGGTTCGAGTCCCACAAGTCCCGCCGCGTTCCACCAGTGTCTCGGGGTGCCTACAATGTCCACAACGCACCCAGCAAAGGCGCACTGTGATTGGGAAGAAAAGTTGGGAAAGTGGGCAAAAGTCCCGAATTTGGTCCAAAATCACACCCAGGTTCGAGTCCCACAAGTCCCGCCGCGTTCCACCAGGGTTCCGGGGTGCCTACAATGTCCACAACGCACCCAGCAAAGGCGCACTGTGATTGGGAAGAAAAGTTGGGAAAGTGGGCAAAAGTCCCGAATTTGGTCCAAAGTCACACCCAGGTTCGAGTCCCACAAGTCCCGCCGCGTTCCACCAGGGTTCCGGGGTGCCTACAATGTCCACAACGCACCCAGCAAAGGCGCACTGTGATTGGGAAGAAAAGTTGGGAAAGTGGGCAAAAGTCCCGAATTTGATCCAAAATTATGCCCGGGTTGGAGTACCACGAGTCCGGCCGCGTTCCACCGGTGTCCCGGGGGTGCCTGGCATGTCCACAACTTACCCAGCAAAGGCGCACTGTGATTGGGAAGAAAAGTTGGGAAAGTGGGCAAAAGTCCCGAATTTGGTCCAAAATTATGCCCGGGTTGGAGTACCACGAGTCCGGCCGCGTTCCACCGGTGTCCCGGGGGTGCCTGGCATGTCCACAACTTACCCAGCAAAGGCGCACTGTGATTGGGAAGAAAAGTTGGGAAAGTGGGCAAAAGTCCCGAATTTGATCCAATATTATGCCCGGGTTGGAGTACCACGAGTCCGGCCGCGTTCCACCGGTGTCCCGGGGGTGCCTGCCATGTCCACAACTTACCCAGCAAAGGCGCACTGTGATTCGGAAGAAAAGTTGGGAAAGTGGGGAAAAAAAGGACCGGGAAATATCCAAAATTATGCCCGGGTTGGAGTACCACGAGTCCGGCCGCGTTCCACCGGTGTCCCGGGGGTGCCTGGCACGTCCACAACTTACCCAGCAAAGGCGCACTGTCAGTGGGGAAGACCAAACATGTCTCGGATTTTTTCCAAGTACCTTAACGAGAGAGGCTAAAAAGCACCTGTTTTTACCTTCTCTCGTTGTTGTACTTAGAAAAAAAACGAGAAAAAAAAAAATCTGGGTTTTTTTCTAAGTACCTTAACGAGAGAGGCTAAAAAAAACCATTTTTTACCTTCTCTCGTTGTTGTACTTAGAAAAAAAACGAGAAAAAAATTTTTCCCCATTCATTTCAATGGGAGTTCATTTTTTTTTTGGGATTTTTTCTAAGTACCTTAACGAGAGAGGCTTAATTTTTCACCTACTTTTTACCTTCTCTCGATTTTTCGTTTTTTACCTGGTCGACCAAAACACCTCCATCTCGTTACTATGTGCACCATGTCTGACAGGCTGAAATCACAGGGAACGCGTCCGAGTCAAAGTGAGCTATTTTCGGACACAAATATGGTGTTTTTCCCCTCTATCCTCTGGTTCTTTTTTCAAACTGATCTTCCAGCA